>NC_085868.1:47757191-47794691 GCF_034702125.1 Engraulis encrasicolus | reverse complement strand
ATCTGTCTTACATTTAATTTATAATATTTTATTCGGCCTTTTTATTTGTGCTATTTATTATTGACTATTTATTGATTGAGACTAGGACTGTCAAGACCAATTGCCCATTGTTGGAACAAAAGAAGTTTTCTGAACTGAACTGAACCCATGTGTGTTGGTGCATAGTCACACCATGGCACCATATTAACCAAACCCATTTGTGTTTGAGTTGCATAGTCATACCTGTACTGGATCGCACTATGACACTCATTCTTCTCCTCACGGAGTCGAAGGTCAGCACCTCCAGCAGTTCAAACCTTAAATGAAAGGCAAGAAAACATGTAATGAGTTTTTCACGTCTCATAGAGGTACTGAATACTATGCTATATGTAGAATGTGGTGCACAGCTCTGGACAATATACAGTATGCCAAGAAATTCCAAAATAATTGTTTTTTTTCTCTAGCCACAAAATGATATTTGGATGATCTTTGGTCTACCTCAAACGTTTGAAATGTCATTCTCTACACAAAAATAAAATGAATGGTAAAGAAGATGGATATGAACTCTGTGTCTCTCCTGCCAAACATGTTGCTGTCAGACCTACACACATGAAAAGCCCAGACAGCAGGGCGAAGGATCTCTACACACCTTGACTTTGATCTGCAGAGGGCAAATGTCTTCACACACGTGCGCGCTTGCGCACACACACACACACACACGCACGCACGCACGCACGCACGCACGCACGCACGCACGCATGCACGCACGCACACACACACACGCACGCACGCACACACACGCACGCACGTGCACGCGCGCACACACACACACACACACACACACACACCAGCTCCCCTGACTAGTCGCCAGCTAATGCCCCAATGCAGCGTCATGACGTTGATGAAAAGGGAGTTTCACTGGCTCCCTTTAAAGGGGTATGCCACTATTTTGGGGCTTAATACAGTTAAAAGCGTTGGCTGGGGTTTATAAAGGTGGAAAAGTGTCTTATTTTTCATGTTAAGCGTTGTCTTGCTTTAAGACAAGTTAAAAGAGGGAATATGTCGCTAAGCTAGTGAAAGTCAATGTATCCATGTAGCATGCTACAATGCTACACGGTCTGCACTTATATCTCACTCTAGCCCTCGTGACTGCATGAATAAGCCCCTATTAAAAGAAGGGGTGACTGCGTTAAAACCACTCTATCAAGAGTAGGGCAATGAGAGCTGAGGGGTGATGTGTGATCTCCACCCCCCTACTCGCCGCCCTGAGGCCGTTCCTACCCTTCCTCACCAATTATATTAGGGTATCATATCCCTTGCCCACCAACCAACCCCTGCCCCCTCCCCCCATCCATCTCTCATCACCCATATTCTCTAGGAGTGGTACGGTTCACAAAATTCACGGTTCGGTTCATATCGCGGTGTCAAGGTCATGGTTTTCGGTTCTCTAAGGTTCTTTTTTTTTAGTTCATGATAAATGGTGCACTGGCTAATAGAATCGGACTTATCACTAAATATCCTACATATGGTTTGTATAGGCTTATAATGTGAAAATGGTATGATTTTAATTGTGTCATCCTCTGATTTGGTCTTATACGCCAATGTTTTAATCAGCGAGACTGGATAAGATACTCCTAGAATCTCTGTTTTATATATTTTTCTGGCCAGTACATGAATTGCGGTTTGCAATGGATTGCACGGTTCGGTTCGGTATGTTTGTGAATTGTACGGTTTCGGTTTTCGGTGCGGTTTGTGCCATCCCTAATATTCTCACCCTCCCCGCTCGTGACTGGTGTCATACAGTGCCACCACATCAAGAGGACGGGCATGAGAGACTTGTGGGGAGGGCTCTAACACTCCTCAAGCCTTTAAATACCCCCATGCCACAGAGCTTAGGAGATTTGGTATTGCCCCTTTGCCCCTCATGCCAATTACTCCCCCACCGGCCTCCGCCCTCAATGGCCCACAACTCCTGCTTGACCGTCGCTGTGATGATCGTGGGCTGAGATGTATCAGACGTATGTGTATTTTTAAGGAGTGTGCGTAAGTAAGAGACGCTGGGCTATTTCCAGAGTTGTGTAAAGTAGAAGTACCGTAGAAGTACGCTTACAGATGAATTACAACACCAGTAGTATGATGTTACATGGTTTCAACTTTGTAATATCATTACTACTAGTGCTGTAATTGCATCAGTAAAGGCGGATTCATACTTTGCGTAACTGGCGCTAACCTCATTCATACCTCCCTCGCGACGATGGCGTACGCTGAAAATGACACACGCCCAAGAGTCAAGAGTCACACGCCCCTCCGCAAGCTGCCGCGGCGCCGTCAGACGTTCGGTAGCCCTACAGCAGTCGTGTTTGGCTTTCTATTTGTAGGCTATACATCTGTAGAACTCCAGCTGCTAGTTTCTGCCATTTCTGCGACAGATTCTGCCGTTTCTCTCATGAACAGCAGAGGGCACACTTCAAAAATGCAAGCAAAAGCCTGTAAATGGCGCTTTTGACTATGAATGGTCTGCCACATTTTAATGGTTCTCGCGCCAAATGCGCCAAAGTGCGCACGTTAAGTATGCAGAGCTCTTAAGAGTTAGGGCTTGGTATCGCAGCCATGTTCCTGTATCGATTCGATTTCGAGCTGAGTGGCTGCCAGGGTGCGATAACGAAGGCTAGTTTGTAGGGGCTGTGCTGTTGGGCAGGGGCGGAGCTATAGGGAGGGCGAGCAGGGCACTTGCCCCTGGGCCCGTATTGATGGTGGGGGCCCTATTGTGAGCTTGGCAAGCTGTGTAAGGGGCCCTATAAGTGTCTTGTCCAGGGGCCCTGTGTGCAATTGTTCCGCCACTGTTGTTGGGTAATTGGAAATATGATATCTAGTTTCACTCTATCGTCAGAACATATTCTTCTCGTCTGGAAAGTACAGTACACAGTTCATGTTATAGTCTGACGCCTCAAGGAACTGCATCTTTTGTAACAGCCTGGGCATTTTCCTGCTACCACTGTCATTAAAAAATCCAGTATATTACATCAAGGCGGTATTTTGAAATACAATACGGTATGTTCTGAGTGAGTCTGACTCACCGCTCGATCTCGTCGTCCCTGTTAAGGATCTCCATGTGACTGTCCTTCAGACGCAGATAGGTGAAGCCCAGCCTGCAAGACACACACAGCACAGCACAGCACAAGGAGGGTCACACACAGCACGAGAAGGGTCACACATAGACACACATGCGCACAGACGAGTCTACACACATACAAATATGCACACACACAAGCGCACAAAAATGCGCACATGATTGCAGATACACACACACACTCACATGTGCGTACATGCCTGCACACACACACACGCACGCACGCACGCGCGCGCGCACACACACACACACACACACACACACACACACACACACACACACACACACACACACACACACACACACACACACACACACACACACAGCAACTGTCACATGAAGGCGGCTTGGCTTTATCGGGCGCGGCAATGGAATGGGCAGGCAGGGGAGGCTTTCAGCTTAAGCACAGAGGCCCTTTGTGGACAACCAATCTACTGCCAATTGTGTCTGATAGCATAGCCTTCTCTGTGTGTGTGTGTGTGTGTGTGTGTGTGTGTGTGTGTGTGTGTGTGTGTGTGTGTGTGTGTGTGTGTGTGTGTGTGTGTGTGTGTGTGTGTGTGTGTGTGTGTGTGTGTGTGTGTGTGTGTGTGTGTGTGTGTGTGTAGAGAGATAACTGTGTATTTGAGTGTCTGAGATTGGCTATGTGACAGTAATAACACTCTGACCCGGTCAATGTGGAGCTGTAAATGTGTCAGTGGGTATGACTTGCAAATGTGAGACATAAAAAAGAGAAGAGAAGAGGAGAGAGAGAGAGAGACGGAGAGAGAGAGAGAGAGAGAGAGAGAGAGAGACGGAGAGAGAGAGAGAGAGAGAGAGAGAGAGAGATAGGAAAGGAGCGATAGGAAGGAAGAAAGACACAATGAGGTAGTGAAAGAGAAAATGAAAGAGAAGGACAGGGGAGGAGAAAGACAGTAATGTGGAGTATGCATACGTAGAAGCAGGAGAACCATATAGGAAGAGGGGGCAAGAAGAGGAAATAAAGACAGAAAAGAAGAAAGAAAAGAAAAGAAAAGAAAACAAAACAAAGACAGAAAAGAGCAGCATCTCTGCATGCCCTATTATTGAGTCTAAATGGGTAATGTAAATATGTAGACAAATATGGGGTTGAGAAAGAGAGACATAGAGAGATAGAGAGAGAGAGAGAGAGAGAGAGAGAGAGAGAGAGAGAGAGTGAGTGAGTGAGTGAGTGAGTGAGTGAGTGAGTGAGTGAGTGAGTGAGTGAGTGAGAGAGAGAGAGAGATAAAGTAGAGAAAGCGATAGATAGATAGAGAGTTGGTTGTATAAACTAGTCACCTCTTCATGCCCTCCACCAGTGCCACCTCGTCGGGCGATGAGGAGATGTAGAAGGAGGTGGCCTTGCCCTGGTGGATGCCCCTCTTGATGCCGTCCACCGTCTCCTCCTCCTTCACCTGCACCGTGTGGCACAGGCACACCGCACGGAAGAACAACTCCTCATGCTCCTATGGGACACAAGCACACAGACAGACAGACGGACGGACGGACGGACGGACAGACAGACAGACAGACAGACAGACAGACACACAGAGACAGACAGTTAAATAGTGATACAGGATGAATAAAATAGCAACACACAATCCACCAATACATATTAAAATAATTAACCATGCTGGTGACATATAAACTACAAGTCCCAAACTGCCTCTCTCTCTCTCAACGCGGTAGGACAGCAGTGTTTCATTTAATGCATTCCTGGAGTGCAAGATGACACAGCCGGCCAATGAGCACAGCGACGACAGCAGTGTCACACCCTGGTCACCACAGCACAGGCACAGGGCACAGGGCCGCGGTGACACCCTATCTCCAGGTGGCGTTTCAAAGCGACCGTCTCAAAGGGGTATCACTGACCCAGCCAGGGCCACAGATGAGTCTCTCTCTCTCTCTCTCTCTCTCTCTCTCTCTTTCTCTCTCTCTCTCCCAGTCAGGCCAGAGCAGACACACACACACACACAGACACACAGACACAGACACACAGACACACACACAGACACAGACACAGACACACACACACAGACACACACACACACACACACACACACACACACACACACACACACACACACACACACACACACACACACACACACACACACACACACACACACACACACACACACGCCAGAACTGAACGGAACAGAACACAGATGAGTCTCACTCTGAACCCAAGCCAATATGCTGGACATAGTTTTAGCTGACTCGGTAAGAACTAACAATAAACCAACCCAAGCGTGTTGTAATATAATAAGAACGAGCACACACACACACACACACACACACACACACACACACACACACACACACACACACACACACACACACACACACACACACACACACACACACACACACACACACACACACACACGTCCAAAAATAGTCTCTCTACTTCACCTGCTCTCATATTCAGGTGCCTCCTCAATGAACTGGAATGGGTTGTTCAATTGCAATTTGAGGGCAATTCAAATATCGAGGGAATAAACAGGAGCATATTTTTTAGAGGGCTGACATTTTTACTGGTGTAATTTTTTTATGGCTGACTAAATGTTGAGCTTTTTTGAATTACACACAGTATTCAGGTTTGATATATTATACAGTAAGCGTGCGTCAAGAGAATTTATATGCTGAAAATGTTTTACTTTTGAAATGCGGAAATATGAGGTTTTTTTCAGGATGTGCACTACTACTTCATTGAGATGTGGCTGTGGTCGCTTCAATCAGCAGCTTCACCATGCGTATAATAATCGGGTAACGTGAGACGGACTCTAATTTGTCTGGCTTATTCAGACGCCGGCTTTGCACGGCCCATGTTAATGCATCCTCCGCCCGCCTGTCAGTCAGTCAGTCTGTCTGTCGTCTTTATCCCAAAACCGCATTGGTTTCAGCTCCAAAGCAGCGTGGCATTTGCCTGGTTAACACCAGAACTAATCAGAAGTGAGATTAGGTCTGGGGAGTTGCCTATTGTAAATTCCATATGGGGCCGGAATACTTGGCTATTATGACACACTGCCCTGCTCTCTGATTGGGCAGTTGGGCAGAAACTGTTAAGGTCGGAATGCTTGGCCATTATGACACAGATCCCATGATCTTGTACGTTATGAGTCATCCTCGCCATACTGTCTTTCAGATCGAAACGATTGTGTAGAACTAAAGGCAGTATGGGAGTTCCCAGGCTAGCGTGGCATCGTTCACTCACAGCTCTTAGACGGCAGTCACAGCACGGCATCCGACTGCACACAATAAAAGCGCTCCCCTTTCCTCGCACGGTCTGGGAGAAACTCACATCTTTTATGGAGATCACAACCACACACTCCTTGGTGCTCTCTCTCTCCCTATATACACCACATACTATAAAAAAACCTTTCAGGATTTAAGCTGATGTTGTTTCACCTGTATGGCCTTACTGACTGGCTGGCTAGGGGTTATAGTGGTTTACTGAAGCTTTATAGGACCTGTTCAATAGGAGCCGTGGTGAAGGGCAATTGGAGTGTAAAACAATAGGTTGGGTAAATGTACATATAACGTGGTAATGGCTATATACCATAAAACGGTGAGTTACCTATGCATATCCTTTCTACAATCCATTTAATTTAACATCGCAGAAGCTTTTAGAAATGACTTAAGCCAGGCTCAAACTACACGACTAGCGATTGTGTGTCCGATTTTGGCGTCGGGGTGCACCGCACACTAGAAGAGAATCGCAACTGTCAATCTTGTCGCTGCTCGCAGTCACCGAGACAATGCCCGACGTTCTATTTCCAGTCGCAAATATCAAACACTGTTTGATTTCTACGATTTGCGATCGGCGACTCTTTGAGCTGCCAAATTTATATCTTAGAACGTCACTCACGACGAGGAAATCTTTCCCGACAATCGCTCGCGATGGTCCTGGTGGGTAACGTTCCAGCGATTGTCGTAAGGGGCGTTTTCAGCCGAGAATCGGCACGATAGTCGTGTAGTTTGAGCCCGGCTTTTGAGCTTCCACACACCTGTTCCACCAAAGCACGCAGCACTGCTCTCTCCCAACGTATGATTCCACTGTTTTGTATACAACCCCGCACATTTCCGCCGATGTCCGGACTTCGGCCCCAGAGTACAGGGTTGTGCAGAAAACAGTGGAATCTAACGTTGGCAGAGCAGTACTCTGTATTTTGGCTGAACCAGGGTGCGGAGAGCCTTACTATGAAGGAAATCCATCACGCTCAACAACAGTCACTGAGAGGTGACACAGTCACGCAGTGGCAGTGACGTCACCCGGGCACAAACATCAACATCGTTTATAATGTTAAAAGATGTGCAAACAGTACTACATTTAGTCCATCACCACCCTCCTTCCTGAACAGACGTGCAGACAGGTACAGCACATCGCACAGTGGCACTGACGTCACTTACCATGTTCTCTGCACCAACACACAATTTCAAACACACACACAGACACACACACACGCACACATACAGACACACACGCACAGGCATCCATGCATGCACGCACGCGCGCGCACGCACGCACACATACTCTGCTGTATATATATTACATCTCTTCCTCCCTCATCACATATGCACATACACATACACTAGGGCTGTAACGATATTGTATCGAACTGAGAAATTGTGATACACAGAGTTACGATACTGTATCGTGATACAAAAAGGCAGTATAGTGATATGCCCTTTAAAAGTTCTGTTACCGTTCAGTCCAAAAAACAACCACATGGTACGATGTGATTGCGTTATAAACCTATAAACGATCATCAAAAAGATAGATTTTAAAAATCGTGGGCTGTATCAAACCGTAGGTCAAAAATCGTGAAATGAACCGAATCGCCAGTTGGGTGCATCGTTACAGCCCTAACATACACTATGTCTCTCTCTCTGCCACCTAAACCCCTGTATGTCTTGAACGGAACCCAAGTGCCCACAGCTCGATACTATTCCACAGTGACACAGTCGGTGACGTGACCTACCCTGCTCTCGGCGCCAGGCGACGAGTCGATCATGTCGATGCCCGCCGCGGCCGCCATGACCTGGCCGTTGCAGATGGCGTGAGGCACGTACACGTGGCCGTCCACGCAGCACTCGATGAACTCCATGTTGTTCTCCGTCAGCGTTCCCGTCTTGTCCGTGAACACGTACTCCACCTGCAAGACAACACAACACAACAAAGCAAAACGCATTAGCTGAATAACCCAGTCAGAATCAACAACAATAAAACACAACAATCTGGTCAACAACGCAGTCAATCCAGGCTTTCTCAACTGTGCCCATTAACCATTTTGTCCGTGAACACGTACTCAACCTGCAACGCAAAGCAGAGGCGTCCCTTAAAGACCCTCCTTGCCCCCAACATCAACAATACATCACACCACTCGACCTCCTACCCACACACGTCGCATGGACGCTTCCTTGACTGAACCCCTTCACGTTTGTTTTGTCTGTGAACACGTATTTAACCTGGGGAGCTACACAGAACTATTAGGTGATAGAGCCGCCCAGCATCAGCAATACAACACAACACACTGGCTCCTGTCCACACCCCTGTCGCATGGAGTCTTCCTCGAGTGAACCTGCTCCCGTTCTTGTCCGTGACTATTTATTCAACCTGCAACAACGCAACGTGGGGGAGCAATTTAGCTGAAAGAGTCATGCAGCCAGCATCAACGACACATAACCCAACCCAACACACCACACCAACCCCCCTCCCCATCCACATCAATGTCCTCTGTCACAGCTTCCCCTTGACTGAACAAACAGCTCCATCAGTAAACAGCGTGTTTGTGCTCGCTTGTGGACAGCATTAGCGGTAACACGATCCGGTTCTGAGTGATTGTGAATGGACGCTCTTCCCCCCCAGTGCAACATTTCCTGTGCATGTGAGGTGAAGGGGGCAATAACAGTGGCAGTAAGGACAGCTGTGACGGCAGTGCCAGTAAGGTTTGTTTGTTTGTTTGTTTACATTTATGGCCAAATATGCAACTGTGGCTATTTCATGGCCAGTACAGGTAATAAAATTCACTTCACATTAAAAATCAACAATGATATAAATAATTGAATAAATACATTAAATAAGTTTGGTCACATCAATACATTTTAAAAAGTTTAAAACCTTTAAAAGGTGGGACCTTACTAAAAATACCAAGAATAGTATCTTCTTTAAAAAACTGTTTTCCGTCTAAGAGCAGGGCAAGATAGAATATGCTTAAGGGATGTCCACAAAAATCACAGAGGGGAGGTTCACTTCCAGTTATGCCAGTAAGGACTGCATCTTTTGCAGGTCTCCACAGTGATCAACAGTTGGTGATGTTGCTACGACTTCTGTTGTTCTGTAACAATCCTCAAACAAAAAAAGAGAAAAAAACCCTCTACCCCACCTTCTGGTGCTTGTTGTTTGGGGAAAAGGGGAACTGTGTATATATATCCGTTTTATTCTGAAGGTACTGAGAGCAACATCTGGCCTGCCTGCTGTGGTGTAATAATGACATAGGCAGCAAGCAGTACGGAAAGTAGCAGGTTCAACTACAAAAAAAATCTACAGTATTACATTTACATCTACGTATATCTTTTTATACCTTTTACACCTTTACGATTTAGACAGAAAAGTTATGAAGAGTCAGGAAACAAGTGGGGAGGGAGAGAAGTGGGGTGGGGGGGGGGTGTCTCGAGAGAGAGAGGGAGAGGGGGGGTGTCTCAAGAGAGAGAGAGAGAGGGGGGGGGGGGTCCTCAAGAGAGGGGGGGGGGTCTCAAGAGAGAGAGAGGGGGGGGGGGGGGTCTCAAGAGAGAGAGGGAGAGGGGGGTGTCTCAAGAGAGAGAGAGAGGGGGGGGGGGGGAGAGGGGGGGGGGGTCTCAAGAGAGAGAGGGGGGGGGGGGGGGGGTCTCAAGAGAGAGGGGGGGGGTCCTCAAGAGAGGGGGGGGGGGGGTCTCAAGAGAGGGGGGGGGGGTCTCAAGAGAGGGGGGGGGGGGGGGTGTCTCAAGAGAGAGGGGGGGGGGTCTCATTAGAGGGGGGGGGTCCTCAAGAGAGGGGGGGGGTGTCTCAAGAGAGGGGGGGGGTGTCTCAAGAGAGGGGGGGGGTCTCTCAGGTCTCAAGTCAGAGTGTAATAGTACAGCATCATAGTCAGGAAACAAGCGAGGAGGGGGGGGGGGGTGTCTCAAGAGAGAGAGAGAGGGGGGGGGGGTCTCAAGAGGGGGGGGGGGGGATGTCTCAAGAGAGGGGGGGGTCTCTCAGGTCTCAAGTCAGAGTGTAATAGTACGGCATCATAGTCAGGAAACAAGCGAGGAGGGGGGGGGGGTGTCTCAAGAGAGAGAGGGGGGGGGTGTCTCAAGAGGGGGGGGGGGATGTCTCAAGAGAGGGGGGGGGTCTCTCAGGTCTCAAGTCAGTGTAATAGTACGGCATCATAGTCAGGAAACAAGCGAGGAGGGAGAGGGGAGGGGGTGTCTCAAGAGAGAGAGAGGGGGGGGGTCTCAAGAGAGGGGGGGGGGTCTCAAGAGGGGGGGGGGGTCTCAAGAGAGGGGGGGAGGGAGAGGGGAGGGGTGTCTCAAGAGAGAGAGGGGGGGGGGGGGTGTCTCAAGAGAGGGGGGAGGGGGTGTCTCAAGAGAGAGAGGGGGGGGGGGTCTCAAGAGAGGGGGGGGGGTCTCTCAGGTCTCAAGAGAGGGGGGGGGTGTCTCAAGAGAGGGGGGGGGTGTCTCAAGAGAGGGGGGGGGGGTCTCTCAGGTCTCAAGAGAGAGAGAGGGGGGGGGGGTCTCTCAGGTCTCAAGAGAGAGGGGGGGGGGTCTCAAGAGAGGGGGGGGGTGTCTCTCAGGTCTCAAGTCAGAGTGTAATAGTACGGCATCATAGCCCACTGAGCCATGCTACCCCCGCTGACTGCTCTTTTAACACTCCCCATCTTTCCCCATCTTTCCCCATCTCTGTGTGTGTGTGTGTGTGTGTGTGTGTGTGTGTGTGTGTGTGTGTGTGTGTGTGTGTGTGTAAATACTGTATATATATTTCATTTCATGTATTTAATATGTATATATTTTCTATATATATAAAATTGAATATTATTGCTCTCCCTATCCGTATGTGTCCTCTGTCTTCGTACCTGTCCCAGTTCCTCGTTGAGGTCTGAGGTGTTGACGAGCGCTCCCGTGCCCAGCTCCTCGTCGAACATGTCGTCGTCCCAGGTGATGAAGTAGGAGCCCAGGAACTTCTGCATCTCCACGGTGACGTACATGGAGACGGGGATGATGTAGTTGAACAGCACCATGAACGCCAGGAAGTCCGTGAAGGCTCGGATGAGCTGCGGAGAAAAGAGAGAGCAAGACGCAGAAGTTGGAGAAATTGGAGTTCAAACACAATTTCAACATGATGAAAATGAAACAGAAATGGAGAAAAGAAATATCAGCAAAACGCATTCCTATGATTTACTATTGTTACGGTCGAATCATCAGTCTCTGATAAATAACAGAAATGCAAGTAAGTTTGCATTTGTAAGTATTTTTACTTTTGTGGATGGATTCTCTTAATCCTGCACCTCTCCAGCTTGCTGTATATATGCACATATTTATGTCTTTGTACATTCGGTAGAACAGGAACATGAGCCACAGACAACTGAGGTTGGACAAACACAGTTTTGATGGCTAAATCGTGCTGGTGGTGGTTGTGACTGGATTAGGAGGCAATGGGAAAGGAACCAATGAGGGCTGAGAGGTCAATTGATCACATGTTGAGCTTGTGATGGTCAGGCTTGGGTGTATTTAATCGAGGATATGGCAGGTCCGCAAAGGTGACGTCATTGCCATTCTGTTCCATCAACTCAATTGCATTATACTTCATTCTATATTATTCAACTCTGATCATTTCAACTACAACATTCTATTCAATTACATTCCATTCAACTACATTCAATCCAACTACATTCAATTCAACTACATTCAATCCAACTACATTCAAATCTAACACTGTACGTTCTGGTTCTCAATTCTGATTGGCTGATAGCCGTGTTCAATCGAGCGTAAACCTACATCTTCCACCTGAAGATTCTATGGGCATCTATAGACCCAGCGCATCTATGTTGGTAGGAGAATATCTTGCAGTTGGGGTAGGGAGTCTGCAAGAAGAGCACATCTTTGCACCATCTGTGGTTGGGGCTTCAGTGTGATTGCAAAGACATTTCATTCCTGCGGTGTTTATCGCACCTTGCTGAGTTTTTGTAGCAAAGTGTGTGTCTGGCAGCGCAACGAACGCACGCACGGCCATTCATTTTGCCGGGTTAACCACAATCACTTCCTCAACTTGTCAACTGAACGTCGCTGTTTTTAAAGAAATTTCGTCAGCGATTATTTGTAACAGTGTTAGATAAGCAATAAGCCACTTGAGTCCGTGGGTTATGCTCTATTGATAACGGGTGAGGGGAGGTTTACGGCACTCCGCTTTGTGTTGTGCCCCATTCCCCTCACCCGTTATCAATCGAGCGTAACCCACAACCTCTCGTGGCTTATTGCTTAATTCCACTACATTCCATTCAACTACATTCTATTCCACTACATTTACATTCTACTACTCTATTGTATTCTATTCACATGTCTACTATATGTCCATGGGGAGACAATGAGGATGAGGATGATGAAGGTGGTGTGTGTGTGGATGAAGACTCACTATGTGGCGCTGCCTCTCGGTCTCCGTCTTCTGGTTGTACCAGGGCTCGTCCCTGTTGGGGTCGGCCTGCCACACGTACTTCAGGACGGTGTTGATGAGCGCCTTGCTGATCAGGATGCACAGGTACACGATCAAATAGGAATTCATGGACCTGGAAGGCACACAAAAGAAATCATAGTCAGGGCAAAAAGCAAGAAGTAATGGACAATATACTATACTATCAAGGAGGATGATGGCAACAGCCTGAAACGTCTGCTCTACCCTGCTCAAATAAAAAAACTCCTTGTGCTTGACCTTTGTGTCCTGTTTAGTGTGCGAACCAGGGCTTGATACTGGCACCTGCCAACCGGCCAAATGCTGGTAAAACTTGGCTGTGGCTGGTAACTATTTCAGTGTCACTAGCCAATTTGACTGGTAGCTTATTCTATGGTATGACAGAGTCTATTCTGTACATTGCACCTTGTGTATCAATTGTTTGTATAAAGCACAGTTACTCAGTTTCTATTTGTTTGTTTTATTTCCCACCCATGCACTCATCTTCTTGATTTAAGCACCTCATGTTCTGAGGTTAGATGTCACGATTCAAAAACAAACAAACAAACAAACAAAAAAAAACAATTGTGGCTAGTAGAAAAGCTGGATGGCTAGTGACTCGGGAAAACCACTAGCCACAGTGGCCAGCAAGCGAAAAAGTTAATGTCGAGCCCTGGTGCGAACCTGCTCCTACCCTACATTCTACTTCTTTTGGGTCCACGCACCTAGTTAATTTTTGCAACATCTAGAGTGCAACAATACCCCTACCTCAGGGCAAAAAGCAAGAAAACACAGAGAATATACCATCAAGGAGGAATTCATGGACCTGGAAGGCACACAATAGATTTCACAGTCAGGGCAAAAAGCAAGAAATAATGGACAATATACTACGTATACTATCAAGGAGGAATTCATGGACCTGGACACAGATGTGGTAAGTCTTTAGTCTTCAGTCACTGGAAAGGTTGGAAGTGGAATTTCCACTAAAGAAGAACGTCAGGGATGCTTCTCCCCTCCAGACGAGCTTAAAGGAGCACTCCTGCCAATTTCAATGGGCTGTTGTATTGCTCACGCTACCCTTGACTTGTCAGTACCTGGTGACGCCGCATTTTTTGGCTCAGCCCTTTCCGGGGCAACTTTTGTTTACATTTCAAAAAAACATTTTCATTTATTCCCAAAAACATCTTAACGGTTATGCAACATCAGCAGACAGCTAGCAAACAGCGATACCTTTTGGGAAAATATTTGGAGTAGGCCTATGTTCATTTAAAAAAAAAAAAAAACATTATACAAAAGTTATCCCCATTAGAATAGCTCATATCTCAGAAAGGGCTGAGCCAAAAACTGTGATGTCACCGGGTACTGACAAGTCAAGGGAAGCGTGAGCAATACAACAGCACATTGAAATTGACTGAACTGGTCCTTTAATGTGGTTAAACCCATAGGGGCTGGCAAAGCAAAAATTCGAAGGTGCCTTTCATCCTCTTAGAAATTGATTACCCACTGCAACACTTTTGGAAACATTATTTTAAGCTTCAATAAAAGCTACTTAGCGCTGCTTTAAACTGCAGTCTGCATGAAGTGGAGCAAAAAAAAAAAAAAAACGCACACACACACATCAATATAAAGCACCACTACTGCATTAGACACAGACACTTTTAGAGGTGCAACATCTTTCAGCAGCGTGAGAAAGCTGACTAAGAGGAAAGTGTCGACCAGACCAACACAGCAAAGCCAAATAGATAGATGGAGAGATGGAGAGATGGATACATGATCCACACAGTGCCAATCAATGTAAGGAAGTCCTTCAGGCCAGGCAGACAAAAGCGGAGCATGTGTCAACAAAGTGGCTGACAGCAGGGCTCGGAGAGGGGACACAGACACAGACACAGCTGGGCTGGCTGGCAGGTGACAGGACAGGGGGAGTGTGCGTGTGCATGCGTCCGTGCGTCCGTGCGTGTGTGTGTGTATGTGAGAGAGAGAGATTGTGTGTGTGTGTGTGTGTGTGTGTGTGTGTGCGCGCGCGCGTGCGTGCATGCGTGCCTGCGTGTGTATGTGTAGCAGTGAAGTGCCTGACAGTCATTACGTGCACGATTTTCAGAGCACTCTCAATCTATAGTGTACGGCTCGATTACATAATTTAAAATGGTTAAAGCCACAGAACAAAAGTTCAATCTCATGACTCAGCAGCAATTTCAGTTCTCTTTACAATTACATGTACTCTTGTGGCTTGCTTGGGCCTGATCCCTGGTGCTGTACAAAAAAATGACGTTTTAAAAAAAATTAAAAATACATGTACTCTGAAATATGATGTGCTTCGTTAAAGGGACACTGTGCAGGAAATGGTCAAAAAAGGTACTGCAACTATGCTGCTTATTGAAACTGGGCTGCCTATTGCCAAATTTGATCTTTACATGAAAGTTTAATAAGTAACAAACTAATATTTTCTAGTATGGTCCAAGTACAGTCACTTTTGCAGCTAAAAATGGCTATTTCTGGAAATTCAAAATGGCGGACCATGGAGAAGATCCCTCTTTTCATGTATGAAAAATGCAATTTTTCCAGTCATAATGAATACTTAGAATCAGGTGGTGGTGGTAAGTATTCATGAAAAAGGTAACATTAATTAATGGGCAGCATGAATTCTGGAAATAAACAACAAAAAATCTCACACAGTGTCCTTTTAAGTATTGAAAATCAGAAAGCACGCAGAGCCCAGGTTAAACGATAGCCATGATATAATATGGTGATTGGAGAGGAGGATTACAAGCACTGAGAGAGTATCCTGGTTCTCTGACTTTGTCTATTATCTTGTCACTAACCTGGCAAAATTGCTATGATATGCTACAATGTTTGAAGAAAGCGTAAGAGAAATGCAGGTTTGAAAAAGAGGAAGACGTCTTACTTTTCTACCGCTGAGCGCTTCTGGGATTTTGATTGGTAGTTCAGCGCCATTTTGGTCTCCATGCCAGTGTAGATAGCCACAGCTGAGAAGAGGAAAAGCAAATTAAGGTTAGGCACACATGAACACACACACACACACACATGAACATGAACATACACACATACACAAATACACACACACACACACACACACACACACACACACACACACACACACACACACACACACACACATGAACATGAACAAACTTGTACACACACACACACACACTCTCACACACACACACACACACACACACACACACACACACACACACACACACACACACACACACACACACACACACACACACACGAACACACACACGAACACACGCACGAACACACACACACACACACACACACACACACACACACACACACACACACACACACACACACACACACACACACACACACACACACACACACACACACACACACACACACACACACACACACACACACACACACACACACACACACACACACACACACACACACACACACAAGCATGAGCAAGAGCACGAGCACAGCAGGGGTGTAACTTTAACTTTGCATTAAAATATGCTCATTTTTCACCAGTCACTGACAAATACAGCGCATGCAAACATTTACCAGCCAACGGTTAATTCTCTTGTAGCCACTCCGATATTATGACAGCATTTGGTGGGTGGCTGGTACAAATATTTAGTCTTTCTACACAGGGTGTAACTCTACAGTGAATGACTATTCTCCCCATATACTCCACATAGTCCACATGCATACATGTACGCTTTCATACATACAGAGTAAAGTAGGAACCTCTCAATCTCATTCTATAATACACATTTATAGTGCACATTGTACGCTGTATGTGTATGGAAACAATAAAAGGCATTATTTTTCCAGTTAGGCCTCAGTCATCAGCCTATATGATGAGTGAGAGGTGTTCAATGTGTACTTCGTGCACACTGCACATTAGATCTCATACTGTACATCAGTGTTTCCCAACCAGGGGTTCGTGGACCACTAGGGGTACGTGAGCACACTGCAGGGGGTACTTGGAAAAATGCTATTTTTACAAATGTATGGAGCTTAGTTAAATTGGGATAGAGAAAGCAATATAGAACTTGACTGGGGGGTACTCATGGCACAACGAAAATGCTTAGGGGGTACACAAGACAAAAAAGGTTGGGAAACACTGCTGTACATAGCATGCACAGATTGCATTGTTGTGAACAAGCAGAGTTAGTATGCTGTGTATAGTAAAACAAATAAATGAATTTCTGATTCATCACCAGTCATCAGTTGTATGATGCGTTTTTACTCTCACTGTGCATACGTAAATGTGTAGACTGCATTGTACACAAAAACCTACGCTGTGCGCAGTATAACAATTAAAAGCTATTCTATTTCCGAATTCAACCCCAGTCAGTCATCAGTCTATCTATCTGATCTGCCTCTGCAGCCTCAGTGCCTAGGGCCCCTCTCCTTTGCCCCCCCCAACCCCCACCCCCCACCCCCCTGCTGCGGCTAATAGCTGCCTTTATGGGCCGTCACATGTAGCAGTCGCCTGGCTTCCCGAGCCGCGCTCCACTGCGTCCTCTCATGCTGATACAGTGGGCTTCTCTGTAGATGACAGCAATTAACTGGCCCATTCCAAGCTCCAATGCCTGGGTTAATCACAGTGTGTTAGAGTCAGGGGGTACGTGTGTGTGTGTGTGTGTGTGTGTGTGTGTGTGTGTGTGTGTGTGTGTGTGTGTGTGTGTGTGTGAGTGTGTGTGTGTGAGTGTGTGTGTGTGTGTGAGAGAGAGAGAGAGAGAGAGAGAGAGAGAGAGAGAGAGAGAGAGAGAGAGAGAGAGAGAGGAGAGAGAGAGAGAGAGAGAGAGAGAGAGAGAGAGAGAGAGAATGTGTGTGTGTGTGTGTGTGTGTGTGTGTGTGTGTGTGTGTGTGTGTGTGTGTGTGTGTGTGTGTGTGTGTGTGTGTGTGTGTGTGTGTGTGTGTGTGTGTGTGCAAACGTGCGTGTGTGTGTGCGCTCGTATGTGTGTGTGTGAGCTAACATGAGTGTGTGAGCTAACGCTTGAGTGTGTGTGTGTGTGTGTGTGTGTGTGTGTGTGTGTGTGTGTGTGTGTGTGTGTGTGTGTGTGTGTGTGTGTGTGTGTGTACACAGCGGGGGTAATGAGGTGAAGGGCCAGCCCTCCCCCCCGTCCACCCAACAGCCACCCACTACTGCCTAATGGATGACATAACACCACTGCAGTCCACACCGTGCGGTAGAGGGGGAGGAGGAGGAGGAGGAGGAGGAGGAGTGCATGTGTGACAAGGGGAAGTGTGTGTGTGTCTCTGTGTGTGTGTGTGTGTGTGTGTGTGTGTGTGTGTGTGTGTGTGTGTGTGTGTGTGTGTGTGTGTGTGTGTGTGTGTGTGTGTGTGTGTGTGTGTGTGTGTGTGTGTGTGTGTGTGTGTGTGTGTGTGTGTGTGTGTGTGTGTGTGGTCTCAGCGCGCTTCTGTCTCTCTCTCACCGTAGATGTACTCCGTGTTCTTTAGCGTAGCTCCCCGCAGCAGCAAGTTCTCCGATCCCAGCGGCCTGTTGGATGGATGGAAGGAACCGTGAAATAATGTTAGCTTAGGCTAATGAATTAATTATCAGTGTAACATGACATGCATGAAAATGATTACGCTGGTAGTAACAAGGTCATCGTTATGTAATGAATGTGTGGAACCATGAAATTAGAGTATGATTTTATTGACCAAGTGCAGGAGAGAATATGAGGAGTTGAACTTTCCAGTAGAGATGTACAGGATCCAAGATCCGGTTCCGGATCCGGCAGGATAATAGGGTTTTTCACAGGATCCGGATCCGGTTCCAGGTTCCAGGATCCGGTAGCCGAGGCTTTTCAGTCAAAACAGTTTGAGCCAAGGTGATAAAAAGGGCCCACGTGTGTGAGTAGGCTATGTGTTTCAACCCTTTCGTAGGATCCGGTATCCGGTTCCGGATCCGGCAGGATCTTAAGCAGTGGATCCGGTATCCGGCAGGATCCTAAAAATCAGGATCCGGTGCATCTCTACTTTCCAGTTTAGGTTAGCTTACTACTGCATACACCCATATACATCCATCTTTTCTACTACACCTGTAATACAATAATTACTGGTATGTGTACTGTTTTTGCACTGTAAGGCAAAAAGCAGTTACAGTACATTAACATACCAATAGACAGAAGTAATTGAGGGTATTTAGATAATTACCTGGCTTAATAAATTAAAAATAACAATGTAAGATGAGAGTGAATGAAAGCAATCACTGTAAACACAATCACAATGCTATCATTCCACATCAACTATCATTCTGAAAAACACAGAGTAGAAGTTTGTCACACTCAACGCAGCAGAATGCACTGCAACACTCATTGCATTGGTATGGCTAACAGACAGCAGAGGATGTATTCTATTATTACCAATTTAACCTTAGTAAGGACCTAGTAGGCCTTAGCGTTTGCTTAGTACATGCCTTACAAGTTACTCATGCAGGCATTAACATTGTATGTATTAGTGGTAATAGATGTATCCCTAAAATAAAGTGTTACCTAAGTTTGTCACACTCAACGGTGCACTGCAACACTCGCATTGGTACGGCTAATAGACAGCAGAGGATGCATTCTCCATCTCCGCAAACACACACATAACTAACCCCTGTCTGCCAGTGCAGAGGACGAGAGCAGATGTCCGTGACACTGTTAATTATGACCCAATTTCCCCACTATGGATTTACCTTGCGACGGGCTCTTCCCTCGCCATGTAGATATTGATGCGGCCCACAAATCTAAATACGGAGAGAAAAGAGAGGGGTAGAGAGAGAGAGAGAGAGAGAGAGAGAGAGAGAGAGAGAGAGAGAGAGAGAGAGGAAGAGAGAGTGAGAAGGGGAGAGAACAAAGGTCAGGTGGTTATCCCTTGCGCTGCAGAATGGAAATGTTTGTGGGTATTTGTGTTCGTGTGTTCGTGTGTGTGTGGGTGCGTGTTTGTGTGTAAGTATGACTCACTTGTAGAGGCTTTCTGGTATGGGTGTCCATTGAGAGGTTGAGAGAGAGAGAGAGAGAGAGAGAGAGAGAGAGAGAGAGAGAGAGAGAGAGAGAAAGAGAGAGAGAGAGAGTGAAAGAGAGAGAGAGAGTGAAACGGAGAGAGAGACAGAGAGTGTGCATGTGTCTTTTAGTGTGTGTGTGTGTGTGTGTGTGTGTGTGTGTGTGTGTGTGTGTGTGTGTGTGTGTGTGTGTGTGTGTGTGTGTGTGTGTGTGTGTGTGTGTGGTAATTTTATAACTCACTTGTAGAGGTCTGGTTGTGGTTGTTCACATTCAATGGTGGCATGTATGGTGTCGATGGCATCCTCCGTGTTGAAAGCCTTGGTGTCCTGCACCGCGTAGTAGGTCTAAGCACAGTAAAACAGGAACCACACAGGTAAGGAAAATATAGGGTACAATATAAGTAGATAAATAAATAAATAAACAAATATTTAGTGTGTAAGATTTGCAGGTGTCTATCCAACATACAGTACAGTAGTATAAATGCACGTTTTGTTCAAAACGAAAGTTCGAGAGAAGCATAATGAAATTTGGGCATCCCACAATTTACCACCCGCATTCTGTTCTTCACTCAACTGTCATTCGCCTGAATTCAGCACCAAAAGATAGGCACGCCTATTTATCCAGCTGCATCTCATTCTCCGCTCTGCAGTAATTTGGTGGAATTTCAGCGCACAGAACATTTGTATCGTCCCTTAATTAACTATCTAGCATTTATTCTCCACTCACCTGTCTCCAGTCAGAAATGTTCTTTCTCGCTCGTACCCACCACCTCCCCTTTCGCCTCTCTTCTATCGCTGTTCGATTGATTCGTCAGGTGTCTTGCAATACGCCACGTAATCTCTCAGCGTCTAAAGTGCAGTGGTCCCTGCGGACCCCGTGAAGCACTTTGTTGATCAGTCCACCGGGTGGACAGCCACTCTCCTGCGAGAGCGGCACGATCACGAGACGTCCATTCTCCAGCGAGAAAGAAGATGCCGGTGTTTTGCCCTAGCTTCCTTCCAGTTCACCTCGCTCCATTGCTCTCCAACCATCATCTACCGGGGGGTGTCCGCTCAGAGTTCACACCTATCTGCCGGTGCAGATACTGCCCGAGCTCTCAGTGGCGCCCCGTTCTCCCGAGCTCGAGAATGTTTGCTGCATAGACATTTCTCAGTCGTGGAAGTACTTCAGCACCACGGCCAGCGATCTTGCCCAATACGACACGTATTCTCTCAGCTTCTTGAGAGCAGTGGTCCCTGCGGACCCCGTGAAGCACTTGATGATGATCAGTCCACCGCGTGGACAGCCATTTTCCAGCAAGAACGAAGATGTATGCATACATGCTTAATCCAAATTTCAGAGAGTGAACTAAAGCACTAAAATCACCAAAAATGTGTTATTAGGCGTATTGGGACTTAACATTTGACAATCAAATCTGCTCTTAAAAGACATCAGTTTTCAAAAGCTTTCAAAATAAGATGACAGACAACCTGCAGCGTTTCTAGTCTCTACCTTTTTTGGGATTGGTTGAAACCTAAACAGAGGTGTATGAACTAAAAGTAGAATGCTTTAAGTACACTTGTGCATGCTTTTTTTCCACTGTACATACAGTAACCCCTGCATACAATTAATTAACTCTTCTTGTACGTCTACTTGTACGTTATACACCTCTGAAAATGAATTTGGGACAAGAGATGCTCTGAAAGAGCCATACGACCCTTATTACAGAGCTGATAAATCACTCTCATTACTACTGGGCCACTACTGAGATGGTATCTTGGAAATGTAGGCCACGGGGCTTTCAAAAAAAGAAAACAATTGAGGGCCACTTCACAGTGTGCATACTTTCACAGTAGCTTGCTGTTTTTCACATAGTTACACTAATGAAACCTCTTGACCTACGCAATTACAGCACCTTCCTTCTCATAAGCTCACAACAGGATTCAAACCTTCAAGCATGCATAACTTAAGGGCCCTAGTAAAGGTCCAATGATTAAGGGTTCCTTTCCCTTGTTCAAACTGGCCAAGGCAGAGAAGTAACAATATGATACCAATACCCAATGTGATAACCACTCGTCTAAAAACGAAAAATCCGGAACTGTAAATGTATGCCACTGATAAGGTAAAGTACCTCAGAAATACAAATAACAGGTCCATACAACTCCCAATTGCTGGGTTCCATTCCGGTGCAAGTTAAGACAACATGTTTTAGGCTCAGACATCAGGTGGTACAACAGCAACTGCCCAAACATTTCTTAGTGATTGGTAATTCATTATTTCGTGCACGGTATAATTAGAATTCTTGCCCACCCCTTCTTTGGCCAGATTGTTGAATTTCTTCAAAAAGGACATTAGACAGAAACAATGCTATTAAACGTTGCAAATGTGGACAGCGTGCAGGAGCTTTCTTGTCTCTAATAACTGGCGATTAATGTAATGCAATAAATGTGCTTCTTAGATAATACATTACCAAAAAACAAACAAACATTTAATCCATGCAATAGTGGCATTAGCTGGGGTTGCACCACCATATTGGGTGCTACTACTAGAACCTCACTGACCCTTATAGCAGAGATTCTTTAAGTATAGAGATATGCCAATGTAATAGGTTGCTATGGGCACCTAACATGACCAGGTTCCGGTCTGCCTAAAGGAGCGTGTCATAATACTCCTAGCATTGAATAGAACAGTCCTTAGGTCTGCTTAGGTCTGCCTAAAGGGGGATTTCCCCCCTCTCCCCCTTGCAATAATAGAACTCGGAAACAATGGGCCAGCGGAACCTCTCTCTCTCTACTCTCTCTGCTTTTAGTACATAGCCGACATATCAAATGCATTCTGACACTAGATCACCATCAGATGCTCATTTGCTGTATTGCACGCTACCTTGTGACTGGACTCTCCGTCCAGGCTGGCGGTGGTGACGAAGCAGGTGCCATCGTCTCGACTGGTGGAGAGCAGGATGAGGTCACATGGAAACGACTCGTCCTCCTTCACCCTCACGATGTCGCCAACCTGGAGGAGAAGACAGCGCGTCACATCAGCCGTTCAAATGCTGAATTTGTGTTTGTTTGTGGTGTGTGTGTGTGTGTGTGTGTGTGTGTGTGTGTGTGTGTGTGTGTGTGTGTGTGTGTGTGTGTGTGTGTGTGTGTGTGTGTGTGTGTGTGTGTGTGTGTGTGTGTGTGTGTGTGTGTGTGTGTGTGTGTGTAAGGTCTGCCTGACATCAAGACAAAACACCCAGATATTATTAAGACTGTACGCTTTGTGGGTACTATCTTAGTAGTGATTTTCTGACAAGGCATTGTGATGCCAATTTGATTTGCGATCCAAGTCAAGCTTCAGCTCAATATTCCAGATTCAGTTTTTACGCTGGGTCACTTACAATTGGCACAACAACCCTGATAGCTGACTGCCACTGTTTGTAATACAAGCAGCATAGCCTTCAAGTATTGAAGAATTCAAGACATCTTCTGTTATTGTGCAGCTGCCTGTGCACTGAAATGTTACAAAAATGGCTCAGGTGTTTAAGCAGGGACGGAGCTATAGGGGGGGCAAGCAGGGCATTTGCCCCTGTGCCCAGGGGCCTTCCTGTATTGGTATGGGGGCCCTATTATGAACTTGACAGGCTGTATGGGGGCCCTATCAGTGTTTCGCCCTGGGGCCCTGTGTGCACTTGTTCTGCCACTGTGTTCAAGGTGAAAGTATGAAAGTGTCAACCTCAAAAGGAGTGGGAGTATAAGTGCATAACATCCTACACATTAAAGCTATATAACATTTATCTCTTTGTTATACCTTTTAAAAATTCTCTTTCTATACTGTGCTAAAATCACCAATCTGTAGCCCCATAAAACATATTCAAAGCTGCACATTGGAACAGATAACATTTTATTGCATTTCTCCAGGATTCTCCTCAATTCACCTCTTCATTTCACTCAGTCAGACATTTACAGAAGTTTTGCAGTGACATTCCAGAACATTAGGCCAGGGTACTGTACCTGGATGGATGGGAACATTACTTATACGTTCCACTCTGACACAACCAAAAAAAAGAGGAACAGCATTGCACAATCTAAAAGTGTATGCTATTACATGTCTGCCATTAGAACGACGACTCAGCACCTTAGTTTAAAGGGACACTGTGTGAGATTTTTAGTTGTTTATTTCCAGAATCTATGCTGCCCATTCACTAATGTTACCTTTTTCATGAATACTTACCACCACCATCAAATTCTAAGTATTCATTATTAGAGGTGCTCCGATCACCATTTTTTTGGCCCGATCACCGATACCGATCACCAAAAATCTTTATCTGCCGATTACCGATCATTGCCGATCACAAAAATGATTTCCTATTTTTTTAATAGCCTATTAATATCCTTATTGAATACCATTTCTGCCCATAAACCAATCAATCTTAATTTGCACATGTCTATTAGGCCTATTAGGCTATTATTATTATTTTTATTTTTATTATTATTATTATTATCTTTCAGACTAGTGTTGGTAATACAGTCTACAGTATTAATCAATGTATAAGTTATTGCATAGAATAACTAAACTATTTAAGATTGAATTGAAACTGAAACATTACATCAAATAGTCTTCCACATACGAGAAAAAAAACAACCTGTCGCTTTAAATGAGCAGCCTCGTGAGGAGAGCCCCTCCCCTCTCTGTCAGCGTCCACAGTTGCAGTGCTCCACTACCGTTCTGAATCTCTCTCTCAAGTTTTAACCACATCTGTCGCCGTTTGGTGTTTCAGCGACTATCAAACTAATCGACTGACTGCCAATTACAACTTTGAAAACAATAATTGACATGTTTGTGCTGACAACGTGAAGTTGTCGCGTGCTGACCGAGGCAACTACACAGGTTATAACGTAAAATGGCTCACTGGCGAGTACTCAATCGCAAATTACATTGTCAGGTAAACGGCGCATAGATCGGAAAATCAGATCATTGTTGATGCAGATATGATTATGAATGGTGGAAATGAAGGGGGGAATGGCGAAAAGTTATAGACAAGCAAAGATGCCTTCTTTTGGTGCAGTTGCAGCTGTGCAGAGCCAGCGCCTACATGCAGCGCCAGGTGTAAAGGCAAATGGTTGCGTGAGGAATTTAATATCTCTCGATCGGTTTTTTGATCGGCATGTTTTTCCGATCACCGATCAGGCTATTTTTGGCCATTATCGGCCGGTCATGATCGGCAGCCGAGCAATCGGAGCACCTCTATTCATTATGACTGGAAAAATTGCACTTTTCATACATGAAAAGGGGATCTTCTCCATGGTCCGCCATTTTGAATTTCCAAAAATAGCCATTTTTAGCTGCAAAAATTACTCTACTTGGACCATACTAGCAAATATTTGTTTATTACTTAGTAAACTTTCACGTAAATATCAAATGTGGCGATAGCCAACCCAGTTTCAATGAGCAGCATAGTTGCAGTACCTTTTTTGACCATTTCCTGCACAGTGTCCCTTTAATGGAGTAAAAAAAAAAGGCATCCATTATTTCGGCCACAAGCGGAAAAAAAAACAATCATTACAAATGAAAATTATTTACGTCAACAAAAAGGGGACAATAATATGCAAACTACAGTGTCTGCTGAGATGTTTGGTGATTTGATCCTCGTTGCTACGGTTACATAAGAGATTACAGCAGCTGGCCAGATTAAAAACGGCAAAATCCCTCGGCCTCGCTTACCCTCACACTCACACACACACTCACCGAAATCTCCATATCATCCAAAGCCAAGCCGCACACACACAGACACACATACACGCACACACAATCAATCTCCACATCATCCGAAAGCAGAGCTCAACACAAATAAAATGCAGGAATAATCACTTTTCTCCAGGTTATTGCTTGCCACCCCCAGACACTTCAATTCTTCTATCCGTCTCTGAATCCTCTCTCAGGGGTGAAGTAATTTAAAGGAAGGTCACAGGACAAGGTTGTGAGGCTGCGTTTCCAGACCAGACACCAATGAGATACATGGCTTGTGATGATGAGGGGATGCATGATGGTATGCAAAACGCATCGTATTGTGTGTGTGTGTGCATGTGTTGCAATGTCAGCTGGTATGAATACGTATAGTCTGCTGGTATTGAAATATGCCTTTTGGCATGTTCTGAGACGAACAATAATCGACCTCTCTCACTTAAAAAAACGGAACACAGAGCTAGCACAGTCGCTCCACCTCAGCTAAAATATAACAATCATATTTTTGCTGTGCAATATAAAAATGCTTTCTGTGCCCTTTGTATTCCAAGGGTGTACCATCTCTGGAAATATTTTTGAACCAGTCACAATAGAAATGTGATTAAATTGTGTGTGTGTGTGTGTGTGTGTGTGCTAGTGCATGCGTGTATCCGGGGTGTGGGTGTTTGTACGTGTGTGCATGTGAGTGTGTGGAATGTGTGTATGTGTGTGTATGCACGTACCCTGAGCTTTCGACTCTGTTTGCGCACCACATTGCCATGCTGGATGACATGCACTGGACACTGGTTGATGGCATTGTCTGCCTTGTGCCGTAGCCAATCCTCATAGCCCTGCGAGAGAGAGAGAGAGAGAGAGAGAGAGAGAGAGAGAGAGAGAGAGAGAGGGAGGGAGGGAAAGAGAGAGATATGTAGAGAGGTGTAGATGGGGAGAGAGGGTGAGAGGAAAGAGAAATGAGAGAGAGAGAGAGAGAGAGAGAGAGAGAGAGAGAGAGAGAGAGAGAGGGAGAGAGAGGGAGGGAGGGAAAGAGAGAGACAGAGAGAGAAAGAGAGGGGTGTAGATGTGGGGGAGAGAGAAAGCAGGAGAGAGAAAGTAGGAAAGAGAGAGACAGACAGTGAGAGAGAGAGAGAGAGAGAGGGAGAGAGAGAGAGAAAGAGATAACAGAGGAAGAGAGGAGAGCACAAGAAAAAAAAGGGGAACAGGAGAGGAGAGGTGGGAGGAAGGAAAACAAAGCCGCGATTGAAACAGTGAAAGAAGGGAATGGGAGAGGGACTGAACAGACTTTTTGTCTGTGCTGTTAGTCAGAGGCGTGTGTGTGTGTTAGAGAGAGAGAGAGAGAGAGAGAGAGAGAGAGAGACTGTGTGCGTGTGTGTGTGTGTGTGTGTGTGTGTGTGTGTGTGTGTGTGTGTGTGTGTGTGTGTGTGTGTGTGTGTGTGTGTGTGTGTGTGTGTGTGTGTGTGTGTGTGTGTGTGTGTGTGTGTGTGTGTGTGTGTATTGATGTCAGGCTGAGATTAAGGAGGGGTGGGGACGTGAGAGGGATGGCGGTACCTGTTTGATGGCTGTTACTGTGATGACAAAGAAGAGAGGCAGGCCACTGGTGATGGGACTGGTTGGAGTGTCAATGATAAGCTGTGGAGGGAGGGAGAGGGAGAGAGAGGAAGAGAGAGGGAGAGAGAGAGAGAGAGAGGGAGAGAGAGAGAGAGAGAGAGAGAGAGAGAGGGAAAGAGAGAGAGAAAGAGAGAGAGAGAGAGAAACAGAGAAACAGAGAGAAAAAATAAAAGTGAGGGCAAGAGAAAGACAGAGAGCGACAGGCAGATAAAAAGAAGGAAAAGTACATTATATTTTTTTTGAGAAAGAGACATAGTGATAGAGAAAGGAAAAACGGTGCAAGAAAAGACAGAAAGAAAAAAAACCCTCATAAACAGCAGAAACAGGTCTTGATGAATACCGGTATTTTCCTCACGGGCTATTAATTTACTAGCTCTGGACTTGCCAAGGCACATGCAGAGCAATGGAATTCAGCCCCTCCCCTCCTGACTTACTCACCTGCACCAGAAAGATAATGAGGAAGTAGAAGTTGGCTATCCTCCGGAACTGTTCAAACAGGTTCTTCGGTACGAAGTTCCAGAACGTGTACTGGGGATGGGAATAAAAAAACATTCTGTCAGAGACAGAAATCTCTCACACAGACACAATGGTAAATGACACAATACTAAACCGCCATTTTGTGGGCGGTCTTTGCCGTCGCTTGCTGCGATGACAATTGATTTATTTCAAATAGTGGCCTTAACGCCGACATACTATGACATCATGCGTAGGGTTGGGAATGTATATATAGTGAATGGCATGTACTGTATGTGCCATGCATATGAACATTTTTTGGATAGGTTTGGTTTCCCTTTCATCATCATACATTCACACACACCCAGTGACAGCGGACAATGTTTACCTCTCTTTTATTTTGAAACTTTTGACGCTTAATATGACGTCAGATAAGGCAAAGGCCTCTTAGCCAAATGTAATAAATGAGAAACAGAAACAGAATGAGAAATCTAACACTGTGCAGTCCGGTTCTCGATTCTGATTGGCTGATAGCCGTGGTCAATCCAGTGTAAACCTACACCATCCACCTGAAGATTTTATGCGCGTCTAAATTAGACCCAGCACATCTATGTGTGTCGGTAATGCGAATATGTTGCAGTTGGGGTAGGGAGTCTGCAAGAAGAGCGCATCTTTGCACCATCTGTGGTTTGGGGTATCAGTGTGATTGCAAAGACATTTTGTTCCTGTGGTGTTTATCCCCCCTTGTTGAGTTTTTGTAGCGAAGTGTGTGATAAACGCGCGCACGCCGAGTGACGTTGCCGGGGTAACCACAATCCCTTCCTCAACTTGTTGCGGATCAAATTAATTGTTATTAAAGCGTTTTTAAAGAACTTTGGTCAGTGATTAAGTGTAACAGTGTTAGATAAGCAATAAGCCACTTGAGTCCGTGGGTTCTACTCTATTGATAATGGGCAAGGGGACGTTTACGGCACTCCGCTTCCCGTCTTGCCCCACTCCCCTTGGCTGTTATCAATGGAGCATAACAGACGGCCTCTCGTGGCATTTTGCTTAAATATCTGCTGCACTGTGTGTGTGTGTGTGTGTGTGTGTGTGTGTGTGTGTGTGTGTGTGTGTGTGTGTGTGTGTGTGTGTGTGTGTGTGTGTGTGTGTGTGTGTGTGTGTGTGTGTGTGTGTGTGTGTGCGTACGTGCGTGCGTGCGTGCGTGCGTGCGTGCGTGCGTGCGTGCGTGTATAAAGGATGTAATGTGATATGACGCTTCTGCACAGCTCACCTTAGAGGAGACTATTCTGTTGTCGGGGAATCTCTGTGGGATGTAGGCCTCGGCCCCCGGGGGCGGCTCCTTCTGGCCGATGTACACCGTCCGGCTGTCCACCCAGTTCTCCTCCCCCGCACACTGCAGAGAGACAGGAAGAGGAAGAGGAAGAGAGAGGGGGAAAGGTGAGTTACGGTGCTCATTATCAATATATAGTTACACTACTGAAATCACAAACATTTTTCACAGCGGTATACTTTTGTACCCAGCTCTCCTTCCCCACACACTGCAGAGAGACGGATCAAAGAGAGAGAAAGGGGAAGAGGTGAGTTACGGTGTTCATTAGGTAATATCATCAACATTTGTGTTATGTTATTACTTCGTAAAATGATTCACTTTGATCCCAGTTCTCCTTCCCTGCACATTGCAGAGAAATGAACCTGAAGCAGGTTGACAAATGAGCACACCTGCTCTGCTGCTGTGCACCTATGGCAAGGTGGAAGAAAGTGGAAAAAAGGAGGCGCACACAAGAATTGTGTGAAAAAGAGTATTGAAGCCGAAAATATACACCAGAAGTCTAAGGTTAACTGGAGAGACAGACGTTTCGGAGCTAGCCCATTCTCAATGCCTCCTTTTTCCCATTATCTTGAGAGATTACTACTTTTTGGGAGTGCTCGCACCAAGCAATACACAAGTATTAAGTTCAAGGTGCAGACGCCGACCTTTGTTGGTCTTTTGTCATTCAATGTTGAAGAAAGGACAGGGAATCTTACACAGTATTCCTTTAAAATGTTGTCAAGCCAGCGCACTTATGGGACCTCTAAGGGGGGGAAGTGAGAAGTGGGAGAATTGAAGCGGTTTGACAGCACATATGGCAAGTTTGGAAAAAAAAAAGGATTGAAAATCTAACACAGTGTATCTTTACACAGTGTCAGCCTGAAGAAGGTCGGATGACCGAAACGTTGTATTAAAGTTTGTTGGTGAAAAGGACAGTGTGCAGGATTTCTTTACACAGTGCGCCTTTAAAATCTTCTCAAGCTACTAGAGCAGTGGTTCTTAACCTGGGGTGCGGGCACCCCCTGGGGGTGCGCCAGAGATTTCAGGGGGTGCGCGGAATTTTGTTTGTGTTGAGGTTGTGACCAAAAATCTGCTGTCAAACATTATAATTAGACAAAATTAAAACATGTTTTGGTCCCCATGTAAAGTCATTAAAGTATTGATTAATGTTGAAAGCAAGAATCATTGTAATTAATCACTTAAATTATTTTTTAGTGCGTAAATACATGTAGAAGGTTGGGTTGGGGGTGCGCGGCTTGTCTTGAGCACAGGTTAGGGGGTGCTTCAAGAAAAAAAGGTTAAGAACCACTGTACTAGAGTACTCTTCGCACCTTTGAGGGGAGGTGAGCTTGAGGGGAGGGGAGGGGAGGGAAGAGTGGGTGAACTGAGGCAGGTTGACATGGGAACACGCCCGCTGCGCTGCGCTGTGCTGCAACCACGTTACACAACTCGCACCGCAGGTATGAGGCGAGAGGTGACTCATCCCACACCGTACCATACCAGCCCACATGCCTTCACATCACATCACATCACTGCGCTTTTAAAAAGCCTCATAAGAGAAAATCACAAAAAACTGCACAAAAGCACAATGGAAGTAGCACACAGTGGAGGATAAAGGAGGAACACAGAACAGTGTAACAGTGTGACGTCATTTCTTGCCATATTATGGCCTTAGGAAACGGGGAACACAATGTATTTCTGAGTGGATTTTATGAACTGTGCTGTGTGTGTGTTTGTGTTTGTGTTTGTGTGTGTGTGTGTGTGTGTGTGTGTGTGTGTGTGTGTGTGTGTGTGTGTGTGTGTGTGTGTGTGTGTGTGTGTGTGCGTGTGCGTGTGTCCTTGTGTGCCTGCTTACTGTACATGCGTGTGCATGTGTGTGTTTACATGTGCAGTGCAGCATCATGTGGCCGTGGTGGCGTGCTTTGAAGTGACAAGTGGCAGCATGAAATGAGAGCGATTGCAACCATCTGTACACAAATGGTTGGTTGATGGGCATCTGACAGGGTGGGTTCAAGGGGTGGCGGCCCTCACAATGAGACAGTGTTTATGAGTCCTGGGCAAAAACAGAGAAGTGGGGGAGGAGGGCTGGGAGGGCAGGAGAGAGATGCCAGAGAGAGAGGGAGAGAGAGAGGGAGAGAGAGAGAGAAAAAAAGAGAGAGAGAGAGAGAGAGAGAGCGAGAGAGAGAGAGAGAGAGAGAGAGAGAGAGAGAGAGAGAGAGAGAGATGCCAGCGTGACAGTGAGAGTGGGTTCGAGGGATGTGGGAAGGGAAGCATGGCATGCACTGCTGAGGGGCCTTCAGCTGGTTCACAAACTTGTGCTTCCCGTCAGCAGCCATTTGTGTTCCTGTCCTCTGACAGCACAGGCATTGTTTACGTTTTTGCAAATGCTTACAAGAGCCAAGCGAGCAGAGAGAGAGAGAGAGAGAGAGAGAGAGAGAGAGAGAGAGAGAGAGAGAGAGAGAGAGAGAGAGAGAGAGAGAGAGAGAGAGAGAGAGAGAGAGAGAGAGAGAGAGAGAGAGAGAGAGAGAGGGAGAGAGAGAGAGAGAGAGAGAAAGAGGGAGAGACACAGAGAGACACACAGAGACACACAGAGTCACACAGAGAGCCACACAGAGATAGAAAGCCAAAGACAAAGCCAAAAAGCGGCTGCATCTTTCCATTGCTCTAATTGTGGTCTTTGGAGAACAATGGAGGGTTGCCTCATTTGTCGCTGCGCTGAAGAGCCTGCTTCATCACCGTCACAGCAAAGTTCACATCCCTCAAACTGTGGCCAAGATGCCAGGCAGTTTCCCCCGCTCATAATAGTCAACTGTAAACATTCTTGCCACGCCTCTGCCATATTGTAGCAGTGCTGTGACGTTGTTAACAATTACTACGTTAACATCACAGTTTTAATTCCAAATTAATAATTCCGAATTAAATAGGTCCGTCGATTTCCCTTTGATCTTTCATTTAATTCCGAATTCAGAAGTGTTTACATGACATTTTCAAAGTGGCTTTATTCCGAATTAAATGGAATTATTTCAGAATTAAATGTTTTATGTAAACGTAGCAATTGACTATTTAAATTAAAATGCGTATAAAGGTGAATAAAGCAAAACTAGTTTTACTGATTTAAAACACTAGTTATTCCACTGTACCTAATGAGGTAGATACACCGTAAGAGTGTTTTTAATTTTACCAAACTCAAATGCCCTTTAATGTTTAAGTCTACTTGCCCATTATTTCCCTGACATCTTCAATTTAGGTAACCGCTCAGAAGAATAATAAACATCCTGTGATGTTTTTGTACAACAGTGTTACACCAGAGAGAGTAGAGAGAGAGAGGTTCCATTGGCCCATTGTTTCCGGGTTCTATTATTGGGGGGGAAATCCCCCTTTAGGCAGACCTAGGCAGACCTGAGGACTGTTCTATTCAATGCTAGGAGCATTATGACACGCCCCTTTAGGCAGACCGGAACCTGGTCATGTTAGGTGCCCATAGAAACCTATTATGTTGGCATATCTCTATACTTCAAGAATCTCTGGTGTTACACCTCTTCCATATTCTATTAAAGCCGCTAGCCGCTACTAGCAATGGCTAACCACAAGATTCAAACATTCTGAGGCCATTTATGGCCCTTGATGTGCTACACGTGTTTCAAAACATCTTCAAAATAATAAACGGCTCAGAATAACAATAATGTCCTGTGGTGTTTCTGTTTGCACTACAGTGCAACGGCTATGAGAAATGTATTGTTATGAGAGGAAAATAATAGCCAAACACTAATTACAACATGGTGTGTGTATGATAGCTTAATTACATACACAGGCACCCTCAGGCTTAAGATGTTTAATAGGAGAATAATTAATGGTATAATATGGAATCTTATTTTTCTGCTCATATAAGTAACACACAACACGCCCATTAGTAGCAAGTCAAGGGCTATTTAAAAAAAAAAAATTACAAAAATAAATCTGGCTAGATTTAGACACATGTCCACAATTTCACACTTCAGCTAGCAGCTCGGCGTCCACAGCTTCCAACCAGTCAGCCAACCCGCCTCTCTGATATAGGAGAAGGAGCCCACGCACGTTGCAGTGCACATGGGACTGCATGCCATGCCGCTGCATGCAGGGCTGCTGACAGCTTTTGCAGAGCCCAGGACAACACCATCTAAAAGGGGCCCCCCCATCTCAATTCATACAATGTAATGGGATTCCTTTCGGCTGTCCCTCCTCTCCATGGGCCCAGGACAACTAACCTGTCTACAGTCCTTACATTGTCTTCTCAGGGCTTCCACCAGCGCTTTATAAAGTAGTTAAGCCTCCTTGACAACACCTCCTACCTAGACTGTCCCTTCAAAAAAACAAGACTTTACACTGAGAATATAATCTCTTCAGTTGCTTTGCAAAAATTGTAGCCTATGAGCTATTTATATCTCTGGTACAGTACAACTACCCCCCCACCTACCCACCTATCTTGAGGAACAAATGTTCTAGCTGGAAAAGACTCCCTCTCCTTCTCTCCTCTGAAAGATGAAAGGTATACGCCTCCTGTGAGGACCTGTGCCCTGGATGTGAGACATACCACCAGGAAAGGCCAACGCTCTCTCAGCAACTGTCTGTCAGCATACCGTATCAGGCTGACAAGCTGGCTAGCTACATTTTCAGAAGTTGAAAACTGTGGCCATCCATATCATCCTAAACCCTCTCATGCAAACTGACAGTTGACAGTGTTGACACATGTCTGAGTCTCTATTTGAACATCCCACCGTGCGCAGACACAGTCTGAGTTTGAGACACCATGCTATATGGGCCACCATGCTATACGGATTTGATAAATCTGTATTTAGATATGTTGTTGTTATGCACCACAGTCTGATGTCTAAATCTGAGTAATTTGCTACAGCTAGACATATTACACACGATGTATACAGATTTAGTTAATGGGGTGTAACTAACTAAGTTAAACAGCAAAATGTGTGTTTTTTATAGGTGTTGTGTGCTGGGGGCCAGGGTGTGTGTGTGTGTGTGTGTGTGTGTGTGTGTGTGTGTGTGTGTGTGTGTGTGTGTGTGTGTGTGTGTGTGTGTGTGTGTGTGTGTGTGTGTGTGTGTGTGTGTGTACCTGCAGCCCATCCTACCCTCCCGTTCTACCCTCCCCTCTCCTTCCCCTCTCCTCCAACATGAAAGGTGGCCCCTATAGGAGGACCCATGCCCTGAATCAGGGAGTGCATCTTAATATGCGACCTTGCCTCCTCCACTTGCGCTTGTCTCCTCGCCCCGCCTCCTGGCCCCTCCTCCGTGGAGAAAACGATAAAGTTTCCCAGCTGACAGCCTAGCCACAACAACTTTTGAGGGACTGTTTTTCATTCACCATCCCAATTGCAAACGAGAAAAAGACTCTACAATTGAGCTTTTGCAAGATATTGAAATATAATGCTGTTGTCAGTGATGTCATCATGACAAGAAGCGAGTGGAGGAGGCAAGTGGAGGAGGCAAGGTCCCATATTAAGATTCACTCTGAGAAACGCCATCAGAGAAAGGCCAACGTTCTCTTAGCAACGATCTGTCAGTATACAGTATCAGTTTGACAGGCTGGCTAGCTATCCTACATTTTCACAAGTTGAACACCGTGCTGCCCATCCATATCATCCTAAACTCTCTCATACAAACCGGCAGTTGACAGTGTTGACATCTCTCTATCTCAACGTCCCACCGTGCGCAGGCACCGAGTTTGACGTCAGAGAGTTTGGGCCAGAGGGCCGCCATGTTGTACACATTTGGCAAATGGAGTGTAAGCCGGAAATCTGTGTTTAGCTTTTCCGTTGTTACGCACCGTACTGTAGTTTGATGTCTAAATCTGAACATTTGTTCAAGGTCGCTGGATATGGACACAGATTTGGTAAATGGGGTGTAACTAAGCAGCCAAACTGTGTTGTTATGGGTGTACAGTGTGTCGGGGTGGCCAGTATTGGTGCCACTGACTCCAGCCCCATTACCCTCCTCTCTCATCCCTCCCCTCCCTTCCCCTCCTCTCCAACATGAAAGGTGGCTCCTATCAGCAGGGCCACTGACAGCTTTTGCTAGGCCCGGGACAAAGTAATCCGAAAGGGCCCCCTATCCAATACATGCAATGTAATGGGGACCCAATTCTGGGCCCTATATTTCTCTGGGCCCGGGACAACATACCCCTTTGCCCCCCCTGTCGACGGGCCTGCCTATCAGCACGGGTGCCCTGGATGTGTGAGACGAGACGTGCCACACCAGGAAAGGGCAGAGCTCTCCCAGCAACAGCCAGCCTGTCTGTCGGTGAGTATATCACTGCCCACCAACACAGTGGCTTGCTCCTCTTTTACACGAGTACTGAAACGTAGCCAGAGTGAAGAGTGAGGATGGTTCAATTGTGCCAATGAAAGGCAGATCACCAACAAGAGACTTGGTTTGAAGAGATGAGTCATACACAACAAAGTCTAGTCAAAGTCTTTTGGTGCAGAAAAAAGGAAAAGAACACAATTGTATGTATTGTTGAAGCAGGGGGTGTGAAAAAGGCAACCTGCTTTTTCACCGTTGGTCACTTCTCCCTCCCCAACTACAACAGGTACACTGACAAACATTTCCAAACTCACTCGCGACCAAAAAAACTCAAGAGAAAGAACAATCTCTTGGCGGGGAATGCATTGGCCACGGTGTAGTACGGGGGCGTTACCTGAGGACACGAGTGGATGGAAAATTAACTCCCTTGCGCATGTTCATTGGTCAGTGGGTGCGATGGATACCATTTTCGTACTCCCTTGCACATGGTCAGTGGGGGCGACACCATGATGGATAATTTGTGGCCAAGTAACGGCAGCTGTTGGTCAGCAGTAATTGCTGGGGGTAATTAAGGACAGCTGACAGACATTCACGCTGTCCTATGACCTGTTCCACAGTGAATAACATTTCCGTACTCCCCTTGCCATCATTTCGTACTACGCTGTTATGACGTGAGTAAGCCCTCTTGTCTCAAGCCTCTTTGCTCACGACTACCGGCACACACGCAATTAGCGCAACGCGGACATTCGTTCATTCATACACTGAGAGTGCGTTTTAATATGCGACCTTGCCTCCTCCACTTGCCTCCTCCACTTGCTTCTCGTCATGATGACATCACTGACAACAGCATTATATTTCAATATCTTGCAAAAGCTCAATTGTAAAGTCTTTTTCTCATTTGCAATTGGGATGGTGAATGAAAAAGAGTCCCTCAAAAGTTGTTGTGGTGAGGCTGACAGCTGGGAAACTGTATCGTTTTCTCCACGGAGGTGGGGCCAGGAGGCGGGTGGAGGAGACAAGCACAAGTGGAGGAGGCAAGGTCACATATTGGGATGCACCCTCAGATTAGCGTCATACATTTACGGTTACTTACTCGGTACCTCCGTAGTGACTTTGCGTGCATTTCCACCACACATTTCCAACACTTTGCACCTGCATTCCCCACGCCATGACCAACACTGACAGCACCAATTTCCTTGTACCCCACATTCTGTGTTCCCCCGGGAAACCTGAGCTGACTGTTGCAGAAAACTTTTAATGTTTGTTTTGAACTTGGGGAAATTGGACAATTGGGGTAGTGGGATGTTTAGTTTCCGGTGATGATTTTAAACCTGTAAAATAATATTCTAAATGTATGTAATTATTTTGAAAAAAGAAGAAGAAAAATGTTTTTATTGTGTTGATGTGCCAGGGGGCAATTGATGTAGGTTTTTAAGAAGGTAACCACTGGGCTAATTGAAAGTAATTTTGGCGCCAAACACCACCTGACCAATCAATTAGTAGCCCTTTAAATAGGCACTGTTTTTGCCACTCTTGAGAAAGAGACTGAGGAGGAAGATTGGTGTTTGTGCTGAGGTTTGCCTTACTGAATCCTTGAACTTTAATTGTTTATTAGCTCGTCCTGAACAACCCTCTGGTTGGTTTTTGTTTTCTTTATTTTGAAAGTCTTTTGTTTTGTCACATTTTGCACACTTGTAAATAAACCCTCACTACTAGCACAATTTCTTCATCTGGTTGCCGCCTCTGTCAAAGTCTTCTTCAACCTCTGTGTGCCTTGGCGCCAAAATCCCGTTGTGAGAGTGGACCCCCAAGCCCACTTTTTCACAGGGGTTTCAAAAGCACTCCCCAGAAGATGAGTAGAGGTTACCTGAACCAGTGTTTCTCAACAGGGGTGCCGGGGCACCCTGGGGTGCCGCGGGCCTCCCTCAGGGGTGCCGCGGAAACGTGGCTGATGAATAAATTATGTGATATAATACATATTTGTCTAAATTGATGAGTTAATGCTATTCAGTGGAATCTTTCATCTGCCATTTACGCACAATAAAGTAAACATAGGTCGCTCCAGTCAGCTGCAACTTCGAACATCTAGGTCGTGTGATGTCTCCAAATGTGTTACTTTTCTAAGCTTGGGTGGTATCGGATGCGATGTCATTAGAGCTTGTTGGTTTGGGGTGCCTTGAAATTTTTCACGATTTGAAAGGGTGCCCCGCCTAAAAAAAGGTTGAGAAACACTGACCTGAACCTTGCCCTCTGATATGCTTTGGAACGCCCCCGCGTGACGTAGCTGAACGCAGCCAGATGGTGTAAATCAGGTTAGAGTAGAGGGATGAAAATGGGCTGTAACAAAACG
>NC_085868.1:47739691-47749691 GCF_034702125.1 Engraulis encrasicolus | reverse complement strand
TTTTAATCAGAAAGACTGGATAAGATACGCCTAGAATCTCTGTTTTACACATTTTTCTAGGCAGTATATGAATTGCGGTTTGCGATGGATTGCACGGTTCGGTTCGGTATGTGTGTGAATTGTACGGTTTCGGTTTTCGGTGCGGTTTGTGCCATCCCTAATTATTTGCTTGCTTAGAACCGTTTGTCATTGTATTATAGGCCCCAAGAGTGAGCCAGCATCCATTCATCATTATGCAGCTATCTGTAAGCCGAGACAGGAGAGAGGGCCCCCCTTCTAGTTTCTCCACGGGCTGTGGAAACCCATGCAGGTCCCCCATGGGACCCCTACACAGTGAACCTGTTCACACTGTGTACAGATTCACTCACGGTAGGGACACATAGGAGGCGAAGCGAGCGAAGCGAAGAGAGGCGAAATCCAACCGTCATCAGGTCGTCGCGGCGAATCAAATGGAATGGAACAGTTATGTTGTTGATTTGATTGGGCCGCGGCAGGCGAATTCGCTCCTCATTTGCATAACATTAAACTTTCTTTAATAATTTCGCTTCGCTTTGCTCCTGTTCGCTTGCTTTCGCTTGCCATCGCCTCTCTCATAGGAATGAATGGCAAAGTTCGCAAATTCTCGTGTATGTGTCCCTACCCTCAGAACAGGGAAGGACGTGTGAAACCTCAAGAAAGACTTGAAAACATTTTTTTTGCATAGTGAACCTGTTCAGACTTTCTCAATGGCTCTCACAGTATGGGCTCAGCACAGATGCGGAACAAGCGTGAAATGTAGAACCTCACGACTTGTAAAACGTTATCGTCAACTTCAATGGCTCTCAGAGGACGAGTTGTGTAAATTACAGCCTTCAAAACAAGCGTGAAGTGTAGAACCTCACAACTTTGAACTGCTTATTTTTTCTTAATCACAAAATAGCCACCTGACTTCCGGAACTGGTGGCAGAACTTGCAATGCCCCGCAACTTCAAAGAAATTGTACCATATTGAATCATTATTGCTCGTTTTCGGCACATGTAATGAGACCTTTACGCTGTACTATTACAGAGTGTACAAGTTAGTTACTTTCTTGCACAAGTCATTTGCAGAAGTACTGTATTATTATGCTGTTTACTATGCGTGACATCACTACGTGTACAGTATATATGTAGTATCATGAAGCATTTTTTTCACATGGGTCATAACATAAACATCTTTCATTATGTCTTTTTCATTATTATCACTATAATCACTTACTTTGTTGGTGCTATTTATTTATTACTTAGCTGTGTCATATAAAGTGTTGCATATAGGATGATAAATGTTGAAACCTGGGCTAACATAACAACATATTGGCTACACTGGTTGTAGGCTTGTAGCGGTAGGCTACAGTACACACGGGTAGGCCCATAGGCCAGAGTAGGTGTCCTTATCAGGGTCATCCCAGTGGGGTCTTTGCAGATTAATGGCAATGTCCCCTGGGCTAGATACTGATCACAGCATGTAAAGTGTGGACAGAGCTGATTAAATGATTAGAGTACACCCCTGCAGAGGACACAGCAAATGTGCTTACAACTGCTTGGGAGGTCTCCCATTGTCAGATACTACTAGACCATGGCTGTCTGAATATCACATTCAGGTTACACAGGTTACAAAGCCTGGTTTTAACAGACCACATAAATTACTTTGTAATTCTGGTAGACAACTAAATCCTCCCCTCAGAAGCGTAATCAGACCATTTGTGAATTACGAAGTAATTAAAAATGAATGGTCTGGCCGGTCAGGCTAGCATAGTGGGCCATGGTGCACTAAGCTTACAAAAGACCAAATCAATGATTATAATTCCAAATATAGTGCATTGTCTAGGCCTGTATAGTGATCAAGTGGAACTTTCGGATTCTGATTCTGATTTGATAAGCCTGAGCGACACGTGACTGTTCAGCCATTACTGTGTAAATAGCATTCCATAAATCACACATCTTCACATAAACAAATCTTAACGCCTCACTGCTTGTGTGTTCCTTTGGACAGTTTTGACTCCATCCCAGCAACCATAGTATCTCTAACCGTCTCATCACGTCTCGAGTGAGAGAGTACGCAGAAAGAGTAGCCCGAAAATACTTCTGGCAAAGTGCACGTTTTGTAATACGTTTGCCAATGAGCTGCCAAATATACAGAATATAATATCGACGTCAGCAGCACGCAAGGCAGAGCAGAGCAGAGTGTCTCATCTCACGGTGGCAGAGCAAACATAAGTCAGAGATGACGGTGCAGTATATTATAGCAGTGTTTCTCAACAGGGGTGCCGGGGCACCCTGGGGTGCCGCAGGCCACCCTCAGGGGTGCCGCGGAAATGTGGCTGATCAACAAAATTATGTAATATAATACATATTTGTCTAATTGATAAGTTAATGTTAGTCAGTGGAATCTTTCATCTGCCATTTACGCACAATAAAGTAAATATATGTCGCCCCAGTCAGTTGCAACTTCGAACGTAGGTTGTGTGATGTCTCCAAATGTGTTACTTTTCTAAGCTTTTGTGGTATCTAATGCGATACCATGTTACGGCTTGTTGGTTTGGGGTGCCTTGAAATTTTTCATGAATTGAAAGGGTGCCTCGCCTAAAAAAAGGTTGAGAAACGCTGTATTATAGTGTAATCAGAGCGCAGCGCAGCGCTCAGTCAGGGAGGGGAGATATCCGTCAACACGCAGCCCCGCTGTGTAGGGCTGTATCGAGTGAGAAAGGTCAGCATGCCACAGCCACCCGAGTGCCAAGTCCATCAAAATATTGGAAGAAAAAAAATGCTTTTGTGATCTAAAAAAAATGCCACACACAAATACATTTTGTTTTTCTTTTAGCACGTGTTTTGCAATGCAAGATTGGGTGAAGAGGAGAAATAACAATAAAAATACAATACAATAACCATAACATAATTGTATCTACTTTCCCAGGTGAATGAATTTCCCACTATTGATTTTTTATAAAATGATTTCACCTGATGCTTTACCAGTTTGGGTAATTCTGACAGCGATGGCATCATTTACCCATTACAGTGGCTTCACCAACGCCATGCCACTTTGTTGTAACCCGACCTCACAACAGAACTAACGATCACTGGGAAACCCGACTTTGAAGACACATGGATCATTTTTCCTTCTGCTATGACTCATCAGTTCACACAAACTGCTTGTTCGATGCACCTCTCTCTAAGCACATTCATGCATGGAGAAAGAAATATGAATCCAGAGAGAGATATAGTAGATATGGCCATGGGATATTCTTTCTCTTCAATTCCCCAGCCCCTTCCTCCAGCAGAACTAGAAAGAGTGGAAAGCTAGAAAGAGTGGAAAACAGTGGAAAGCTCACAGTGTTGGCAATGGGCCAGACGTGACCCAATGTGCCCGCCTGCTCTCCTACCATCCTACTGCGACTGATGGGTACAGGCAGCACAGAACCATCCGCCTGCCCGCCCACCACTGCTGAAATGCCTCCAACCAAGTGAGCAAGCAGCGTAATTCCAGAGAGACAAAGCAGAAAGAAAACAAAGCGTCCAGGCCAGGCCAGGCCGGGTCAGCTCTCGGGCAGCGTGTAGGTTTGGGTACATCAAAACACTCATTATGTCATCAGAAGTGCTAGGAAGCCATGAGTGGGCATACCATATTCTGGGAAGTTCAGAAGTTTGGAAATTTCCACTGAAATTCATGTGATCCATTTCAAAAGAAACCATGGCTGGAGAAGTTAAATATGCAGCTGGTAACAATATTATGTACACAATAAACATAGATAACCCAGATAAACGTCAGTAAAGTACATTTCACGCAACAACAATTCTAATTCAAGAATTCCTTATTGTTCACGACCTGATTCAAAAATAAATGTAGGTTCTACTGCAACCTGACATACAGTACAGTCGTCCCCAATTCAGAGGGAATCAGTCCATTCCACCTATGTTCAAAAACAAAACCTACAACTAGCCTAATTAACCTGATCCACTGATCCAATTGTGTGTACAGCCTACTGACCAAGAAACAATCGACTGCAGAACAGTGTCACCAAACTCAAATTAAAAATTGTAATTCCATGTTGTACACTTCCTGAATCGAAACCGAATGTATAGGTTTTACGGTGAATCCTGACATGGTCACCAATTCAGACAGAATCAGTGCATTGGACCTGCGTTTAAAAACAAAACCTCCAACTAGCCTACAGTAATTGACTTGATCCGCTGATCCAATTGTGTGTACGGACTGGAGGCTAAGAGACAGCCTACTGTAGAACAGTGTCAATACTGTAGAGATGGGATTTATGGCTCTTTTTCCGGATCCGGATCTTAGTGGCTCGCTCCTTTCAAAGAGCCGTTGAAAAAAACTGGCTCTTTTGGCTCTTTTTTAAATTATTTATTCAGTGTTAAGAATGTAATATTTTGACTCCATCTCAAGGTAATTTTGTCCAAACAACAACTGATTATTCTCCTGCTTCTAAAGACCGTTTTTGCCTCTCTTTGAGGCAAACAATTGTGTTTTTTCCCAAATGTAATTACTCTGGTCGAGGTCACGTGCTTAAAATGAATGAAAAATGAACGAAATAACGGTCGAGTGGCTCCCCCAGCTGTGATCCGGTTCCCATCGTTCACTTCAGGGAGCCGTTCAAAAGAACCGGCTCGTTCATGAACGACACACCTCTACAATGCTGCCACTACTCTGGTGGACCAACTGTGGCTGGCCCAGCAAGACACCGGAAACGGCTCAGCTAGTCTGACGCTGTTGGTTGTGGCTTAATGAGGGCTGTTTTCACAATAAAGCCGGCCAGACGACCGCTTGGTGTGATGGAAGAAGTGGTTTTGTGTGTGTGATTGTGTATGTGTGTGAGGATGCATGTTGTGTGTGCCTGCATGTGTGTGTGTGTGTGTGTGTGTGTGTGTGTGTGTGTGTGTGTGTGTGTGTGTGTGTGTGTGTGTGTGTGTGTGTGTGTGTGTGTGTGTGTGTGTGAGAGAGAGAGAGTATGCATGTCTGTTTCTGTCTGTCTGTCTGTCTGTGTGTGTGTGTGTGTGTGTGTGTGTGTGTGTGTGTGTGTGTGTGTGTGTGTGTGTGTGTGTGTGTGTGTGTGTGTGTGTGTGTGTGTGTGTGTGTGTGTGTGCGCGTATGCGTGTGTGTGTGTGTGTGTGTGTGTGTGTGTGTGAGAGAGAGTATGCATGTCTGTCTGTCTGTCTGTCTGTCTGTGTGTGTGTGTGCGTATGCATGTCTGTCTGTCTGTTTGTCCGTTTGTCCGTTTGTGTGTGTGTGTGTGTGTGTGTGTGTGTGTGTGTGTGTGTGTGTGTGTGTGTGTGTGTGTGTGTGTGTGTGCGCGAGCGTGTGTGTGCAGGAGCTCAGACCAGGGCGGTAGGCATATTGCTAAGCAGGATGCTGCACGCATGGTCGTCACAGCCTGCAGCCTGCAGGTACCTGCCTGTGCAGGAGATTAGACTCCTCCCGGAGCTGTCGAGATGGGCCGCTTCATCAAGACGAGCTACCAATAGGCTGTTAAACTCTTAAGACATGGCCCTCCTTATGAATTCACTGTTATCAGAATGGCAATGACGAAGTCATAATGTATGACTAAACTCTGTACAATGTCGTAATAGTGCAGTGCTATGGTAGTGAAGTGTTGCCAATGACTATTTTACAGCATATCACTGGTGGAGCAGTGGACATTATGAGGCTAGCCCAGTGTTTCTCAAAGTGGGGCGTAAGCCCCCCTGGGGGGGCGCGAAGGCATCTCAGGGGGGGCGTGTGACATCTAATTTTGGGTTTTTCCCCTAAAAAAATGATTTCCTGTCTCGCCAATAAGTCAATAAGTTTAAAGCCCTCACCAACATAATATGATTAATTGTCATGAATTTGTACTCGACTGCAGTCCCTCTTTGTTTAATATCACCAGTCACCTTTATTTTGAATCTGCGCATCAGTCTGCGCGAGTAGCCTACCACTGTTGCTTGGGGGGGCTCGGAAGCATTTAGACCCTCTGAAGGGGGGAATGATGGAAAAAGTTTGAGAGCCACTGGGCTAGCCAAACCCCAGTCTAGCCAAGCTGCTACTGTAGTTCACTGGGAGCTCAGCTCGACAGGTAGCTCATATCGACACAACAATGGAGCTGAACTGTGCAGAGCGTAAACGGCAGCCTGATCAGATTACCGTATTCGCCTGTGGAGCTCTAAGCCAAGATATACTGGGCAGGCAGGCAGGCTGGCTGGCAGGTGTGTGTGTGTGTGTGTGTGTGTGTGTGTGTGTGTGTGTGTGTGTGTGTGTGTGTGTGTGTGTGTGTGTGTGTGTGTGTGTGTGTGTGTGTGTGTGTGTGTGTGTGTGTGTGTGTGTGTGTGTGGCGCAGACACATGGCTCTTCCTTCAGCAAAGGTAGTAACCTTAGGTTCACAGCCCTCTTAACCCAGTTTTCTGTGTGACTGTGTGCATTTGCTGTGCATCAACAAAGGTCCTTCTTACCTTCATACAACACGTAAATATTTCAGCTCATACTGTACGTATCGGCACGTGCAAAAAACATGTGTCCTGGGCTATTTTTTTTAAATGATTTCACATGCAGTGCTTGTGCGTCTGCTAGTTCTACACAGACCTAAATGCGTCCCGGAGAAGTACTTCATGTCATGTCATGTGCAACATGAGGGAACCTCATCGCAGCGTATAGAATCATCTTACAGGACTTTCCATTCACTCCATTCCCACAGAGCATGCATCCATTTTCACCCCCACCTGCGCCCTCTTCCATCAACACAAACGTTCACACGCCACTTTCTCTGGCCTAGAAAAAATCCCAACAACACTAAAGCATATGGCGGTGGACGACAAGTGTTAAATGGATTTGTCTGAATTACTCAATGACCTTCACCTGCAGCTTTGACTTGGCTGTTTGTGGGACACACTGCACTTAATCCAAGGTAGCTAGTTAGCCTGTAGCCTGTTCCTCAAGGCCAAAGCCCTTAACTGTGCAATACTGTGGTATGACGTAGGGCTGGGCGATATGGGAAAAAACTATATCATGATATGGATTACTTTATATCACGATAACGATATATATCACGATATAGCACAATTACATACGTTTTCAGTTATTCTCTTTATTTACTCTTCATTTGTTCATGTCGCAAAACAACCTTTCTTTAAAGTTGATCTTTTTACTGTTATTTTTTCCGTTACATGAACTTACAGTGTGTATTGTGACAACATGAAATGTAAATATATGATATTCAATTGTATACAACTGATAAAATTATTATCACGATATAAACGATATAGGAGAAAGGTCTTTTATATCACGATAACGATATATATCGTCATATTGCCCAGCCCTAGTATGACGGAATATCAAGTGCTGTCATGCCACAAACAGCTAGCTCCACAGAGGAGTTGAGCCGTCCCAATTGCCTATGCTTACATCTACCTCAAAATATCTTATTTGTTAGTAACTGGAGTGCTTTGTGAAACTCTGACAGTTACTTCTTATAGTGCCCCCAGCAGCACCTGTCGTGCGCCTAGGTCTAGGACTAGGTGACGGTGTCTGGCTTCACTGGCACTGGTTGCATGGCGTGGTGTGTTGTGACGCCAGTAATCTTGTTAGTAGAGTAGGTCTCAAATAGGACTTGAACAAGCAACACATTTGTAGTCAAACATAAACAAGATAAGAAGACGCCAAACTAATATCGTCTTCAAGTCAAGGCATTAGCTTTCTGTTGCTGCAGGCTTGTAAACTTTTTTCCTTCACCCATCATGTTTCTACGGTGTAACTTCAGTCTTGTGTGAGGTGTGAACTCCCTCTCAATGTTGTCTTTAATTTGAGATTTTGGCTATGGCTGAGCATCATCAATACATTGCACATTACTACAAACTTATGACAAAAAACTACAAACTATTAAATTGTGCTTGCATATGAGTGTGTTGAATGACAAATGCTTTGTTCTAATCCCTCTTGTTAAGTTTTAACGACAACACTCCCACTGCCGGTTCTTCCTATTTCAGGTATAAAAGCCAATAGATCCACCTCTCAGGTTCGTTCGCCAAGCGACATGTCTAAAAATCAATTTAGGCTACAACTTTGTAAAATGGCTTTTAGACAGACACAGAGGCCTGCCGTAAGCATCCTGTCTGTCCGTCTCCATTAAATTAAGTTAGCATCTTCATCCTGCTCAAGGCAGACGCCAAAGCCACTTGAAGGTAACACTACACTGCACTGCATAGGCCTATTCCTGATACTTTATCAAACTTAGTGCAGGGTCACGTTACCGACCGTCCAGGAGCATATTTTTAGATTGAAGAGGAAAACAAGGTGGAGGGAAAAAAAGAAGGAGAAGACAGAAACATCAGAAAAAAAAGAAAAATCGATGGCGCGTTTTAGCTTTTCACCAAAGCAGCTTTTTTCTTTGTCATGCTTGCTTAAAAGGTTTGAAAAGCCAGACTCAGCAGTAAACTGTTTGTGCTCTAGTATCCATTAGGCCCCTTGTATAAAAGGAAAGAAAATTGCTCGGATAGGGATAGGCTCCCATAGCAGCAACTGAGCATCAACAAAAGACTCTTAGGCTAACCTGAGGTTATGTCGGGTGGACAGAGTTTAGTGTCAGTTACCGTTCAAGCGTTTAGGCTAAGACCTAGAGAGACAGAGAGTAAGAGCGTTAGACATAGAAAGAAAGCGAGAGAGAGAGTGTGCGTGCGTGGGGTGAGGTGGGGGCTGTGCTGCTATTATTGTTTGTGTGTCCCGCGCAAACTGAGCACGAGCTGCGCTGAAGTGCTAGCCTCAGGCATCGTTTTCCTGTGTCATCAGCCCATTGTAACATGTGACCCTATCTCATACACACACACACACACACACACACACACACACACACACACACACACACACACACACACACACACACACACACACACACACACACACACACACACACACACACACAGCTTATTTCTGTTCCCCATCCCCCTACACTTAAGTTATCCCCAGCTCCCAGACATCTAATGGAGGAGGGGAGACAGAGAGAGAGAGAGAGAGAGAGAGAGAGAGAGAGAGAGAGAGAGAGAGAGGAGAGATCTGGGCGTTAATATTTTATGGCGCGGCATCAATGGAGAGACAGACACAAGCCAGTAGTGTTGTCCGCGAAGAGGGAAAAGGATGGAGTCCTGGAGATGAAAGGAGATGAATAGGTGGAGCGCATAAGAGGTTGGAGACAAACAGCCAGGGCAAACAAAGCAAACATACACAGCACATTTTGCAGTGTTAAATCAACTCTTGAGAGTCAAATTCAGCACTCTTCTAGTTGGCCCTACGCTCTATAGTAAGTGCTCAATTGGTATAGAAGAGTATGGAGTATATAGTGGAGCACAAGGGGCAGGGGACGAACAACCAGGGGAAACAAGCGGCACATTTTACAGTGTTAATTCCACACTTTAAGAGTCAAATTTAACCCTCTGCTAGTTGGTCCGACTCAGAAGTGTCAAATTGGTGAAGAACGTAGGTGGATAAGGGGAAAGAGACAAGCAAGCAACCACCCAGACACACAATAGCACACAGACACGCACAGACACAAACACACACGCAGAGACACACACACAAAGCAGCAGAGGCAGTCATTCTTTAATAGCCTGATAAATGCTGGGCCGACTAACATGCATGGCTCACACGCTGATAAAATGCATACCGGCTGCTGCGCTGCACTGCACTGATAAGGAGGATGGTTGGGGGGGGGGTCAAAGGGGGGAAATCGGGTTGGGTATCATAGGTGTCTAGTGCCCAGGGGGGTTGGGGAGGGGGCGCTCTGGCCTTGAATAAGGTGCTGTTTCCACGTAGCAGGATATTTTTTTAGCAGGGTATTTTTTTCTCCTGTTCAGGTGTAAACGCAACATGTGGATAAAAATAAATCCTCCATTGTAACAAATGCGTTTCAGCCCCCTGAACAGGATTTTTTTCTCCTGCTTTTTTTCTCTCCTGGATTTTAAATATCTGCTAGTGGAAACGGAAGGCCAAAACCAATGCAAAACCAATG
>NC_085868.1:47729691-47732191 GCF_034702125.1 Engraulis encrasicolus | reverse complement strand
CGTCCCCCCGTCCCTCCGTCCCCCCGTCCCTCCGTCCCCCCGTCCCCCCGTCCCTCCGCCCCCCCGTCCCTCCGTCCCCCCGTCCCCCCGTCCCCCCGTCCCCCCGTCCCCCCGTCCCCCCGTCCCTGCTCTGACCTCGCCGCCCGCCTGCTATAGAGAATCCTCCCGCGTTATTGCCGCGTTCCGCTGTTGCTTTGCCAGTGCAGCAGAACGCCCACGGAACACGGAACACGGAACATCATCTCTGCTAATCAACTCTCCAGACATTTTTTTTTAGACACATTTTGCGTGCACGCGCGTGCACACGCGCACACACACATATTTCCAAGCACACATACGCTACATACTTGCAGGCACACACACCAAAGTACAGCATGTATGCGCGCGCGGACGCGGACACAGACACAGACACAGACACAGACACAGACACACACACACACACACACACACACACACACACACACACACACACACACACACACACACACACACACACACAGGCTAAATGGTACATTAACTCTCTCTCTTAACACTCGCTATCTAGATAGATACAGTGGCTAGATAGTGAACAGATTAAAAAAAAAAAAAAATTGCTCCAGTGCAGTCTACTATGAATAACTGCTGTGGGAAAAAAAGAAGATTGCAAGCATGACTCCGTCTAAGGCTGTAATATTCAGGGGAAAGACAAAGATGCTGTGATATATATATAGAGCACAGAAGAAGAAGCCTTAAATAGTGACACCCTTTGAATAATGATAGCCTTGGTAAATGCCCACTATTTCATTGTCTTATCTAAGCTTATACTGTCTATACTGTACTATAAAAAAGAGATATCAACGTTAATCCGTGTAATTTAACACCATTTCTTGGGGTGGGCTCTTATCGGAGCTAAGGCACTCCACTCCACGCACCGCAGGCTGGGTTACAGCAAATTGACAACATGGCTGACAACACAATCAATTAGACCATCTGTGCATCATCCAGAGGCACAAACCTCGAGTCGGGGCCACTGGGACACACTCTCCCAGTGTGGGACTGAGGGACTGTGGGACTGTGTGTGTGTGTGTGCGTGTGTGTGTGTGTGTGTGTGTGTGTGTGCGTGTGTGCGTGTGTGTGTGTGTGTGTGTGTGTGTGTGTGTGTGTGCGCGTGTGCGCGCACGCGTGTATTTTGGTTCCTATGTGTGTGTGCCTGTATTTCTGTCACCATGCATATGCTTCTTTACGTGTGTGTGTGCGCGCGTGCGTGCGTGTGTGCTTCTTTACGTGTGTGTGTGCGTGTGTGTGTGCGTGTGTGTGTGTGTGCGTGTGTGTGTGTGCGTGTGTGTGTGTGTGTGTGTGCGTGTGTGTGTGTGTGTGTGTGTGTGTGTGTGTGTGTGTGTATGGTGTCAAGTCCCTGAGGTCCTAAATTAGCGCTGGCTTGCCTGTCCCCCTGTTGCAGCAGCACGCTCTACATAAACATGTGGCCGTGTCGCGCACACACACACACACACACACACACACACACACACACACACACACACACACACACACACACACACACACACACACACACACACACAGAAACACACACACACACACACACACACAGCACGCTCTAGATAAACATGTGGCCGTGTCGCATGGCCCTCCTCCTGAGGAGCCTGAGAGGAGGCCACACAGGGGCCCACACACACACACACGCACACACACACAACACGCACACACACACACAACATACACACACACAACACACGCACACGCACACACGCATGCACGCAGACACACATGCACACACATACACGCACGCACACACACACACACGCGCGCACACACACACACACGCACACACACACACACACGCACACACACACACGCACACACACACACACACACACACACACACACACACACACGCACACACACACAGTTTGAAGTCCCCTTGAGGCCGACCCGTCTCTACAGGATAGCTCATCTCCTTCATGGGAGACAAATTTACACTTACATGAACACACACAGCCCTACACAGGTATATGGAGTCAGAGACATGCATGTACACACACACACACACACACACACACACACAGAAACACACACACACACACACACACACACACACAATAAAGTCTCGCACACACAGCTTAAAGCATACACGTGCAGTGGACACACACACACACACACACCCACACCCACACCCACACCCACACACACACACACACACACACACACACAGAGATTACCACCCTTCCTAGAAAAACCACTCAGTGTAGAAATGAGTTCACTGTGAGCAGCATATATAAAAGACATGCAAGGACCCTTGTTCATGCGAAGCCAAAGGGTCTTGCTTGCTGTTGCATGTAATCATATTCTGTCTTCGCAGTTCTGCTCATGGATTTGCAGTGAATCACGGCACGTTAGTTCATGCCCCTGTTAAAGTGAGGAGGGCGAGGGGTGACAATGCTGACATGGGTCTTGGGCACAATAACCGCCCTCTTCCCACCCGTTACATGGCACATACACATGG
>NC_085868.1:47697191-47724691 GCF_034702125.1 Engraulis encrasicolus | reverse complement strand
CAGACTCGCTGCATTCAACATGTAATGTGATGCAATGCATTGTAATAATCCCCAACAATAGCCTGGCCATCAATACAACAGGCCCCGTAAGCGGTCGACCAATTCATCCGATGCATGTTCTACCTATGGCAGTTATGACCTGCACCGCAGTACAGCAGGCCCTCTTAAACGAGCGATGAACAAACAAACACACTCTCCTATTAAGCCAATGCATAGCCCACCTATGATAATGTTATAACAACCACAGCCCCCGTCAAACGAACACTGAGCAAATAAATACACTATCGTATCCTATTCAGTCAATGCATAGCCTAACTATAATAATGCTATGAGTTACGACAAGCACAGGCCCCCTGAAACCAACACTGAGCGAACAAATACACCGCCCTATTCAGCCAATGATTCAGCCTACCTATGATAACGCTATAACAAGCACAGACCCCTTTAAATGAGCTATGAGCGCGCAAACACACTCCTCTACCCTATTCAGCCTTCAGTCTGACTCACACCCATGATAATGTGGCTTCATGGGCTACGTGATGCTCAGGCATGAATTATTAAGGGCTGTCGAGACGAGAGGAGAGGAGGACAGACTTCACTGCCGGGCAAGTCTGCTCCGCACTGTACTGCGCACAGCCAGCCAGCTAGGGATGCACCGATACCGATACTGCTCATTATACTCGTACTCGTACTCGTCAAGCACTTGCCGATACCAGCTACGAGTACTACTATTACTCAAAACAATGCAAAATCTTGTCACGTTCTGTGGACTTGAAAGCAGCATGGAAAAAAGTGCCACCTCATACATTTACTAACATTTAAATCTACATGGAATTGGACAATAAAAATATCACAGGTGGAAAAAAACAAGGCCATGCATTTATTTTCATTGTATTTTGGTGGTAAAAGGTATCAGTATCGGTACTCGGTATCGGCAAGTACACACATTAATGTACTCGTACTTGTATCGGTTTTCAAAAAAGTGGTATTGGTGTATCCCTACAGCCAGCCGCACACTGTCACAGCGTCGCGGCCACACTACTACTTCCAATTCCCCTCACATTCCAGCCATAACTCGCACCGCTGCTGACAGATGTGAGTTTGTAGGCTAGTGGGCTACTGCTGTTGTTTAAATGGGGTGCCCTTCTTCAGTCAAACAAACAAACAAACAAACAACAAATGAATGAATGAATGAATGAATGAATGAATGAATGAATGAATGAATGAATGAATGAATGAATGAATGAATGAATGAATGAATGAATGCGACATCATTGTTCTGGTAGGATTTAGGAGTCAATAATCTTGGCTTTTTAGTAACTGCAATTTTTTGTTGCATTCAAGCCTTAATCAATAATAAGCAAAGAAAAATTAATTATTTTATAACCTTTCTGAAATATTTTCAAATGTGTGTGTGTATGTGCGTGCGTGTATGTATGCGGGTGTGCTCGTATGTTTATCTTAGTGACAGTGGATCAGAACAAAGCTACCTAAAAGACCCCTGGACTGAAATGAACTTATTAGTGAGAGTAAATCTGTGTGAATGTGCGCGTGCATGGGTGTCCAAGCGTGCGTGTATGTGTGTGTTTGTGTGTGCGTGTAAGTGTGTGTGTGTGTATGGTGCCTATGTGTGTAGTGCGTGTGCGTGTGTGTGTGTATCCCTCTGTGTCTGAGAATAGGTCAGTGTGCCTCTTCCAGTTTCCTTCCTCCTTTGGTTGTAAGGATGTTCTGAACACTCTTGTATCTAACACAAACAAACACACGCACACGCACACGCACACGCACACACTCCATGTTTTCCAGTCCTCCTCATGCCCTTCAACAGGCTGGCTGTGAACTTCTGTTCACACACTCACTCACACACACACAGTCGCACACACACACGCGCGCACACACACACACACACACACACACACACACACACACACACACACACACACACACACACACACCCAGTACAGCCCACACTGGCCAAAGTCTTATTCCCATCAGAACAGCTGACAACTCGCCCTGGCATGTCAATTCTTGTTGGGTGGGAAAAAAGTATGAACTCTCTCTGCTTCACTGCCTGGCAGTGTGGGAGGGCAAAGCCAACAGGGAGGGAGAGCAAACGGGTTAGATGTTCAGGGCCCCGGGAAAGAGAGGGCCCAGAATTGAGTGCTTGCTACAGATTGTGCAGAATGTATTGGGTGGAAGGGGGGGCTTTCAGATGACTTTGTCCCGGGCCCAGCAAAAGCTATCGGCGGCCATGCCTGGTAGAGTCAGTCACCTGACTAGTCTCCTAGCTAACAGATGGCGAACAGGACAGGGGGGGACGGGGGGGGGGGGGGGGGGGGGGGGGGTTGGGGTGGGGTGGGGTGGAGGGGTGGGGGTTTGAAGACTGGTCAGCTGACCCTTCCTTGAAGGGATTACTGGTCTTAAAGTGGACATGAAACACTAGACAAAGTTGTCCTCATTAGAAATATTGAGTCTTAGTCTATCCATTCGAGTTGCCTTAATAGTGTCAGTGACACTGGTTAAAAATATAATAAGTTTGAGAAAGATACATTTAAGCAACTGTGTAGCGCCATGATGTTCCACGGCAGAACGTTACATCACTGGGTGTGTTGCCTTGGAAATTCTACAGTAGCAAGCATCGGAGACGGACACAACGACATTTAGAGATTTGACTATTATGGAGAACGGTAATAAGCAGAGGACAAAGGGAGGGCATTATTGCATTGCACCTGGCTGCAAACAAACATTTTACCGTTTAAAGGCGAGTAAGAGCAAGGCAGTTCATTCCCATCACCTGCCCTTGAAGCGCAAAACGGTCCTCCACCGTTTGTTGGCCGCGCTAAAGTGGAAAAACCCTCCTGTCAACAACTAACTATGCCGGTCTGCAGTGCAGTGACCCTTTTTTGGATGAAGATTAGGCTACAAGAGGAAAAGATATTTGATCCATCAGGGCGTCTAGTGACTAGGTCCACAAACAGGCTTAAATTGGACGCAACCCCCTCTGTGATCAATTTTTACAACGTATGGCAAAGTATGGTAACGTAACTTTGGCCCTACCAAAATTGCGCTGCGCCTGAAAAGACGACAACGGCGCACTCATCTAGTAGAACAACTTCAGGCAGCCTACGATAGTATGAAAGACAGACTAAATGCTAAATTAATCACCAAGGGTAATAAAAACATTGTGCAATTCCATGTTAGATTTGTACACTTGCATCTTTCCAGCTATCGCCCACCACAGTTGTTAACAGGTTTTTATTTACTTGGGGTGGGTTAAGATTAAATGTCGGGCGATCGCTACCTCCATCTATTACACCATGCCCGCTAGTGGGCGTGTCAGGATACATTAAACTTCCAACCTTTCTTTAAAATTTTAGGCCACAGGCTTGGGTGCAGTTATTTAGGCTAATAGTTGTTTGGCTTTCAGTGGTAGGCCTATAGTACCATAGCCTTTCTACCTATATAAACCCTCTCTGATAGTACCCAACCCAACAAATCCATAATATGTAGCCTATATTTAGTAGACTTAATGTCTTGTTGCATTACACCAAATGGCAAACCCAACAATTTTTAACCAGTCATTTACCTTCTATATTCATCATCATTAGAGGATAGCTTATTTCCCATTCAAGTATCAAATCTAACATATAAAGATAAGTATAACTACAACTTCACAAAGGAAGAATGAAACATTTAGATTATTTTACTACTGAATAAAACACACACTCCTAAAATAGATCTACACATTACACAGTATATCACCTTAGTATAAAATCAACACAAGCAAACAAATGCCTTTGAACTGCAAACATATTCTTTATTTCTGTAGGTCAGGCATACATCCATTAATTTTGAGGTAGACGGTGAAAGTACTACTGAGTGTGACATTCTGCAAGAACATCAATTAGGCCTACCTAAAACCGTGAGTGTAGGCACACAGACTGATGAAGTGCATCAGTACAGTAAAGGCACAATGACAGGCAACATTGACAGTTGGATTAACCATGACCATCCTTACAGCAAGCCAGTGCGGGACTTAACACCCTTGCCAGCACCAAAGCCTGCCGCCTGCTCAAGTGACACAGAGTGGGATAACTTAGATGAGGGTAGTGCAATGGAAGAGGAGGAGTCAGACGAGGATTTTGAAATGAGAGAAGACCACCTAGAAAGCAGTGAGGAGAGTGACAGTGAGGAGAGTGACAGTGAGGTAAAAAATGTATGGACCACCCATAATGAGTCTCTGCTGGCTGCTGCAGGGGATGAACCACTCCTGCTGTGTGGTGATTGTAGATATGACAGCCCTGGACACAATACCACATTCGGAACTTACTCCCTCCTTGACACCAACTCAGGCCTGGTGCTGGCACAGGAGACTGTGGAGGTGACGGAAGTAAAAAAAAAAAAAAAAAAAGCTATTGGTTGGAGGTAGAGGGCATGGAGAGGTGCCTATCACAGCTGAAGGAGCATGGTGTGTCAGTGTCCGTGTTGGCTACAGACTTGCTCCACATCACAAATGTTCACGAGTGGACCTGTGGAGAAACGATGACAAACTGTGAACATGCACCTTACACAGCTGAGGAAGAAAGAATGCATCCCTGGTTACAGCCTGACTCAGCTGCTTTGAAGTCCTCCAGAAGGTGGTTCTGGACAAGGTCCTCCTGAAGAGACTGGAGAAAACAATTCAAACACAAGTTCTCAAAGGGAGCACAACACTACATCACCACTCCCAGGAAAGTGAACAAGGACTATAGTTTTAGGAAGGACATTGTGTCAGGTGTAGTCAAGAGGTGCAGATCTGTTTCCATCCAAGCAGCACTGCAACAGTCAGACCCCGACCCAGTGGTCACACTGGAACAGCACAAAGGTGTTGTAAAGCCTGAGAAGGCCTTTTCAATACGAAGGCATCTCAGCCGATTTGCACCAGGAGCTCCTAAATAAAAACAAAATCACACACAGGATCGATAAACAATCACAATACAAAACAAATGATACTTACATGGTTTCATTAATGTAATGTGGGCTAATATAATAATTCTGTCACATTCCAAATGTTAAGTGCAAAAGAATGTGGTTCAAATTGAAGTGTTGTACATATAATATAGTTATTATTTGATTTAAAAAGAGTATTCAAATCCATGATATTGTGGCGATGGGTATAGGTGCCGTATGGTGGTTACAACGCAGGCTGGTATTGGCATCCTGTTTCTCCTCCCCAGGTGTCCTCTTGCCCAGAGAGTGAACTGCCTGTATGCCATTAACCTGTACAGACTGGAGAGAAAAAGTTGAATCAGACATCTTAGGTTTGATGTGGTGTTAAAAGTTTAATGCAGGGTTCACATGTTAGATCTATAATAATAATAATAATAATAATAATAATAATAATAATAATAATAATAGCAATAACAACAATAAGGCTTAGTCCCTTTTCTTCACTCCATTCTACATAATGGTCTACATTTAATCATGCCATTTACAGTTTGACTGGTACACTGACATTAACCCAACCCAATAAGTTCTTGGTCATAGCCTAGGGCAGGTGGTGCAAGGAATGATCACCCAAAATGTAGAACTGTGTTTAACAGCTGTTTGAGAACAAGCGGCCACAATCACCATGGACATAATAATAACCCTCCAAGGCAATATTGTGTACTAGGCCTACTTTTCACCATGCGCAATTCGGGGATGTGTTCTCTGGATATATTTAGGCTATAACTTATCCAATGGGGAAATGCGCAGTGAAACGCAGGGCTATTTATGGCTGAGTTGCAAGCTAGAAGTCGTTTTGTTGCTGTTTTTGCGAACTGCAAGGGGAAATAGTTGACAGATGGAATTTGATACCGGTGTAAAAGACTATCTTGGGCGGTAACAACAACAATGTCACTTTTAATCTGGGGCGTATTCATTCAGACCAAAATTGATAGACTTTCGTTTTGACCATTCGCTGTGTTTATATCATCTGGAGTGTCCTACGGGGGACCCAGATAGTCTGTTACACCGGTCAAGTTTGCTACAAATGGTCGACTTTCGCTCAGGCTAAATACTATCCCTCGCTCAGTACAAAATCACTTTCACGGACAGTTCAAGCAGTTGGATACAAGCAACGACAACGCCGAGTTACTATTTAACGTCAGTCTCAGTTAGCAGTGTGCTAACTAGAGACTAGCACAAATGCAACGTCTAAAATTGCAACACAGGACACATGGCACACACACGGACTGTTAGCCGTCCGTAGTCAATACTTATAATGAAAGCATTTATAACCAATGCAATCTAAACACGCGCCATATGATGTAATAACAGATACTTTTCCGTGTGTAGGCCTATGTTAAATGAAGCAAGCGTAGCTATTTACCTGCTGTTGATGGGCAGCTTCAGTGGCTCCCCTCGTACCTCTCGTAGTGACAGCATCGCCACTTCCAATACGTCGTTTTCAAGGCAGAAGATGCTGAACATCTGAGACATGGTGATACACGCCTCACCCTCGATCAAATGGTCCAAATCAGTCTCAAGGCAACACCTTGACTCCCACGACGTGCACATGGGCTGGCAATGATTACACACGCACCAGTCAATGTTGCCCACCCTGCTCACACCTCCCGAAACCGATTCGCATAGCCCTAGTCCTGCTTCCATATGCCCAGTAGTGGCAATGCTACGCAGTTCCTTCACTATTGGCTCGAAAGCATAAACCATTGGGTGAAAGCCGTGGGATTCGCTAAATCTCTCCACTTCATCCTCCATAGTTTAGCTAAGTTTTTAGCAGGCTACGGGTGAGCAGCAGCAGAGCACAGTATCCCAGAGTAACCGAACCAACCAACACAGAGATACCGGAAGAATTTTGCAACACACCCGATGATGTCATAAACAAGATGGCGGCGAATATTAATAATGGCCTGCATAACTAATGTATCCGAAATGTCTTTTTTTTGAATGATCTACGATTATATTGCCATAATTTTCATCTCTAAATAAATTAAAACTATACTTAACTTATATAAAACGCTATAAATGTAATGTTTCATGTCCACTTTAAAGTGGAGCAATGCAGCTAATTAATGCTACAGGGCCAGCCGAGCAAGGGTAGAAGGGGAGAGAGAGAGAGAGAGAGAGAGAGAGAGAGAGAGAGAGAGAGAGAGAGAGAGAGAGAGAGAGAGAGAGAGAGAGAGAGAGAAGAGAGAGAGAGAGAGTAGAGAGAGAGAGAGAGAGAGAGAGAGAGGAGAGAGAGAGAGTGTGAGAGAGAGAGAGAGAGAGAGAGAGAGAGAGAGAGAGAGAGAGAGAGAGAGAGAGAGGGAGAGGTGAACAAGACAGTGAGACACACAGACCCCCTTAGCGAGATAGCTGTTTATGACCTCTACAACACATGTTCTGGGACGACCTCAGGAGAGATAGAACATGGGAGACGAATGGGGAGGACAGTACATGTAAACGAGGGAAGGAGAAGCAAGAGACAGGAGGGAAGAGGAAACACAGGAAAGGAGGGAGGGGCAGAATGGATGGATGTGTGTGAGAGAGAGAGAGAGAGAGAGAGAGAGAGAGAGAGAGAGAGAGAGAGAGAGAGAGAGAGAGAGAGAGAGAGAGAGAGAGAGAGAGAGAGAGAGAGAGAGGTACTGGGGTACCTGGGTACCTGGGTACTGACTGGGTACTGACGATCAGAAAAAGGAGAGGAGGGGAGGATGATGTTTCATTATTACCTTCAGCTGAAGCTCTTATCCTGACTAGAGTGACTTACAGTTTGTATTTTGGGTAGTGACAGCCCTGTGTAGCAGGGGCGGAGCACTGGTATTGGGACAGGGGGCGCGGGAGATGTGTCAGAGGCGTTAGGCCCACGAAATATCGTAGAATGGGGCCCCTACAAGATGTTTGGCAATTGAAAGCCACTGGCAGGGCCCAACCAAGTGGTGAGGCCGGGGGTTCCTGGCCCCTATACCCCCCCCCCCCCCCCCCGCTCCGCCTCTGCTGTGTAGCACTGTGGGGTTAGAAGCTCAAGGGCACAGTCTTGGACATGGAAGGAGGAGAGCATTTAGCTATCTACTAACCCCACCCACATTCTCTTCACTGGCATGGGATTCGAAGAGTGTGGTGTGACCCTTTAATCTCAACAACAACTCCATACCCGGGTGGGAGACGTGACGCCTTGTTTTTTTGTAACATTGGTTAAAAACCTACAAAACTGTTATTTTTCCTTTAAAAAACATATGTCAATGAAAGAAGATGTGGTATATTATGTTTCATATTAGTCTAAGATGAGAAGACACATTTTTGTTAAGATTTATGTACAGGTTTATATGTCAAATATCCTGCGGTGTGACTGTAACATTAATGAAACCTGGAATATAACATATATATTTAAATTAACCAACAACATTTTGAATAATGTATGAAGCATTTGGCATGATTGCATAAATATTAACTTTATATTAAGATATGTGAATGTGAAAAAAACTCAAGACAGTAATATTAACTACAAGTTCAATTTCGTAACACAAATTGCGTCCTGTGGGGTGACATGTATGTCAATGTTTGTGAATGGGCAGCTGCAAGGCCAACTACAAGGGTCTTAAAGACTGGCTCCTAACCAGTCAGTACCTCAGTTATTGGAGAGTGCTGTAGAAATTTAAGGTGACTCTTAACCTCTTAATATGTCTTCATATTGCAATCTTTCTGTCACGCAATGCTTAGGTTCATTTTATGGTATCCTGTGGTGTGACTGCTCTTACAGAAGGAAAAAAAGTTTTTTATAAATGAAAACACATATTAAGATTAAACACAATATCATTATCAAGTTAGCATGACCTCAGATGTCAGTCATGTATACAAAAGGATTAAAATGGCCATAATGCAGTGAATTCCCTGTGGTGTGACTCCATTTTCCTGCGGTGTGACATGCCTATGCAATGTGTTGATGCAAGACACATTTTCCCAAAAATGGCAAAAAAATAAGGTGAAATTCCACAGACCACTAAGTGCTTTATTTTTTTCCAATTTTTATCCATCATTTTTTTTAGGAATTTGAAAAACTTTTTTTTTTTTTTTTGCGTTACGCCCTTAAACGTCAACCACCCACCCGTCAGGCCATTGCACAGCTGTCTAAATGGATGTGTTTCTACATACTGTATGCATGTTTCTAATGCACATAAAATTGACACTAAGACGCTCAAATTGATTTCTAGCTTGGATTTTCTCATCTCATAAATGCAGTTGTGGAAGATTTATTGCCAACACACACGCACACAGTGAGTGAAGCATTAAAAAAAGTGCTGAGCAAGACTAAAAGTCTAAAAATATTCTAAGTACCTATAAAAAAAACTTTAACATAAAAAACACACGTGAAAAAAAGAAGAGAAGAGAATTAAGTGAAGAGAGAGCCCATAAAACAAACAAGGAAAAAATAGGACACATTAGCCTGCCTTCCCTGCCTGATAGAGCCTTGAGGCTTGAGCTTGTCTCCGTGCTGCAGTTTGTAGAACTAGCCTATCACCATCGTGTGTGTCCGCTCCTCTCTGCAGCACCTCACCTACAGCTGAGCAAGCCATTCAAAAGGCTAATCAAACCAACACAATTACTAATACTACATATTGGTATTAATTGTTTAAACATTTTCTTTACGTTACTGTATGTGTACTTAGTCCATCCATTCCCCTCTCAAAGGCCTCTACTACTGGGCAGTTGATCCAGACATGAATCAAAGTAACTTTTTTTGCTTTTTTATTCATACATACTGTACGGTATGTATATTATCCATCTACTCCACTAACCTCTACCATCTACCCTAGCATGGGACAATTAATCACAAGATAAATCGCACTGGCAATTGTAACCAAAATGGACCATTTTAATTAAATTTCGATTAAAGCCCAGTTCAATCAAATACATTTCTTAGTTATATGGTCAAGCCCTAATCATGATACAGATACTTATCAGTCAATTAGCAAAACTACATCACCATCACATCTGTTTGGCCATATAGCCCTGCCCTGATCTCACCCCTAGAGCAGGAGTTCCCAAACTTTTTTCCCTGTGCACCCCCTTGATAAAAACTACCATATCCGGCATTGCTCTATGCCCCCTTAAGGCAGGCCACGCAACCCAGTTTGGGAAACCCTGCCCTAGAGCATCAGATTGGGGATCAAGCCATCTGACACAGAGAGGCTTGGTGCTCTAATCGTGCTGTGTTTGCATGCAAAGATATATCAATGCATATTGATTTTGTGGTCATGAGGTGTATACGCTCATACGATTTTGTAGTGGAAAAGTCCTGATTCAGCATGTTCTGCTAGCGTGTCCTCTGAATAACTTCTCTCTTTTTTTATCCCTTCCCTCTGGTTCTTTTCTGAGATTATTGTTCTCAGAACATTGGAGGTTGGCCCACACAGCCTATGCGCAGACTGCTACTACAATAGCTGAAGAAGAGAAGGAGGCAGGTGGAAGAGAAGGAGGAAGATGAAGAGGAGGAGAGATTTTGTTCCCTCTTCCACAGAGATGTGTGAATGGCCCTGACGGCAATACGGGCATCTCTGTAGTTTTTTTCTTTCACGGATTAAATTAAAAAAATAATAAAGTGGATATTTTTGAAGTGATCTAAACCACACATATTCTAATGCGTACGCTATATTAGAGGTGCACCGAAATGAAAATTTGTGGCCGAAACCGAAACCGAATGATAAGTAATCACTTGGCCGAATACCAAAACCAAAACCGAATATTACAATTCAGTTAAAAGTTATCAAAAGTTAGGCTTTTCACTATTTTTAAATATTGCTTACATCTATGGCTTACAATAAATGTTTAGACATGTTTTTGAAAGAAAATAAATGTATATTAGAAGTCTGTCAATGTTAGAGTAGAAAGGAAATTAGTTTAATTAATGCCCTTTTTCAATTCATTTTCTATTCGGCCTCCGATTCGGCCGCTCAATTGGCTTTCGGACGAAAACCAAAAGTGTCTCTTTTTGCGTTTTCGGCCGAATATTTTCTGCGGCCGAATTTTCGGTGCACCTCTACTATAGACTACTATAGATTGCCAAGTGAACTCAGTCAGCACACAGATATCAAATGCATAAGCTGTACTATACAGTGCACTGCCAAGTCAACTCCGTCAGTACAGGATTAGACATTATAGAATAATGCCAGCAGTGCCAAAGCGGGAGGGAAAAAAATCTAATAATTTAAGCCCAGAGTGCCAAAAGCAGAAGAAAAAAATACGCCTCCAGTATTGGTATCTGTTCCGCTTTTCAACACCTGTTATGATTAAAAACAGATCCAAAAATACCTGATCCAAAAATATAGCCTTTGCAAAGTCATGGGCATGCTGTTCAGTATGGCGCTCTCCCTCAGTCTGCTTCATGTTAGTGCGCGTCCAAGCATTCTAACAAGTTCTCAACAGCCTCCCAGGCCAGATCCATTTACCAACATGCCGAAACAGCCCAGCAATCGTTAACATAAGAACAGAGTTTTGAAACCCTTTAAAGTGTTTTTTTTTTTTTTCCCGCAATAGCGTATGATATTTCACATGTCCCTTGTTCTATGTTTATAGTTCAAACCTATCTCTCTTGTGACTGACAACTGCTCTGACAAGCCCGGTTGCCTAGTTAGCGCAACAGATTTCAACAACCATGCTCCAATGCCACAACACGTGGCTAATGTGACAGACACAGATGTCCTCCTCTCCTCAACCATCCCGAGTCCAGACCTTCTTGTCCTCCAGTCTGAACTGCGTGGCATGACAGTCTCCACAAAAACATCTCACTATTTATAACCAAGCTGTTCGTGTTGTTTTTGTAATAACTAAACAAGTCTCTGGAATGTGAATGTTTCAATTAGACAGTTTAGGCTTGTTTGAATCATAGTTCATTCATTCATCCATTCTTTCTTTCATTCTAGCAGCTCTTCCACTGTGTACACACAAAAAGTTCAGACATACAGAAGAACACTTAAATTGACTTCAGTCTAAATCACTACCATGTTTTATAGTATTTCACATGTAATAACAGGGTTATATGCAATAGGGCCACTAAATCCCAGTCACATACCTTTCGTAGCATCCTCATCTGCAAGCCTATGTCCTAACCACCATCCTGGGATCCTGCTCCTCGCTACAATAAATACACAGCAAGCTCAATGCAACTTCAAGTTTCACATTCAAATTCCTTTTCTTTTTTTCTGCTTGGCTACAGACAGCTTTTGCTGTACGATACTTCTGCCATTCTAGCTTCCTCCTTTCTTCTCCTTAGCGCTTTCGCCCCTTATGAGAAGCCAAGTTAAGTAGGCTGAAAGTCCGTCTGCACTTTTGAGCTGTGCGCTTTAGTTTGTGCTGTGCTTTACTTTGCTGTGCTGGTCTGGGCTGGTCTGAGCTGGCCTGGGCTGGGCTGGGCTGTCTGGTTGTCTGACTGGGCCTTAGCCTAAGCCCCACCAGCTCTTCTTGTCGTCACATGATTCTCAACTGATCCTGGGTACCTCCATAAAAAAGACTGAGAGAGAGAGAGAGAGAGAGAGAGCGTGAAAGAGAGAGAGAGAGAGAGACAGAAACAGAGAAACAGCCCAGTCGCTCCTGAGGGCAATTCCAGACAGGACCGAGCATTGTAAAACCTAAACCTAGTGTGTAGTGTGTAGCGTGTGAATTATACACAAAGACATGGTGGCTGAAGGGTTTGGGAGCAGAAAAAGTAACAATAGTTCCATGGACACGGATGATGTTTCATCACTGTTGGCAGAGGAGATGGCATTTCTGTCATTCAGAGGGGAAAAAGGGGGAGGTGAAATGAGAGTGGCTAGACGAGTCAGAGAGAGAGAGAGAGATAGACAGACAGAGAGAGAGAGAGACAGGCTAGACGAGTGTCAGAGACAGAGATAACAAAATGGGGCGGGAATGAGTGAGTGAGTGAGGAGGACAAAGAAAACTGAGATCTGAGGTGTCTGAGGCATTTGAAGTAATTGGGTACAAACCTGTGTGTGTGTGTGTGTGTGTGTGTGTGTGTGTGTGTGTGTGTGTGTGTGTGTGTGTGTGTGTGTGTGTGTGTGTGTGTGTGTGTGTGTGTGTGTGTGTGTGTGTGTGTGTTTGACAGAAAAAGAGTGTGGTGTGTGCGATGTGCGTGTGTGTGTGCGTGCCGGCACCTCTCTGTGGCTTTGCCTATTTGTTTGAAGGGTGACAGGAAAGGCCAATCCGGGCAGAACATGTTCAAACACATCAAACCGTTTTCATTTGTTCAGAGCTTGTCATTTCCTGCTCCAGTTGGTTGCTCAGGTGTGTGCGGTGTAGGTTAGTGCTGCAGAGGGACAGGAAACCTGATGCCCAGGTCCTGAGTCGTGCTGGGGCAAAGCTGGCATGCCCACCCCTACCCACTCGACCCACCAAGGGGATGGCAGGCCTACGCAATAGCTGCATGCTCACACACATGCGCACACGGGCGGGGGCGGGCACGGCCACGGCCACGGGCACGGGCACGGGCACACACACACACACACACACACACACACACACACACACACACACACACACACACACACACACACACACACACACACACACACAATACCACACCTCTGCACCCTTGAAGGACTCCTGTCACAACAAGTAACCTAAAGCAGCTGAAAATGCCTGGGTAGTACTGAATTGAACTCGCTTTTGTGTGTGTGTGTGTGTGTGTGTGTGTGTGTGTGTGTGTGTGTGTGTGTGTGTGTGTGTGTGTGTGTGTGTGTGTGTGTGTGTGTGTGTGTGTGTGTGTGTGTGTGTGTGTGTGTGTGTGTCTGTGCGTCCGTGTGTGCGTCTGTGAGAGTAGCAGGCAAAGGACTCTTATTCACCCTCTTGATCATGAGCGATGTTCAGTATCCATTAACAGAGGAATAGAAAAAAACAGGACGCAACCTCTTAGTAGGTGCTTTGTTTGCGTAAAACAAAATTGAAAACCACTCACTGTGACAAAAGGATACACACATTCGTTTTCATTAGGCTCTCTAACGTTAAGGGCCAATAACAAACCATCACTGATGTTTATCGCCATTAATACAGAGGGCCGACTATTTTAAGACCATACTGTACATTAAAAACCACTGACCACTCCAATGTCCAAGGCACCATATTGTTACGATAAGGCCACGGGTTCAATCCCGAGGTGATTTCCCGATTCTACTCCATTTTCCTCTCACTGTCCTATCCAAAAAAGGCAAGAAAACCTCTAAAAATATCAAAAAAAAAACATGATTGACCACATTTCTCCAGAGATAGTGTGAGAGATGCTATGAGAGAGCGATGTGAAAGCGGAAGGGGGTGCGTGAGGAATGGTGGTGGTGGTGGTGGTGGTGGTGGAGGGCACACAACCACAACACAATTATTAGGAGTAATTAGTGAGCACGTGAGGTTCCCTACCCATCATGCTTCACTTCACTCTCCCTCTGCCGAATACACAAACAAACCCCCTTTTAACTATGAGCATTACATCACTGTGTGTGCGCGCGCGCGCGCGTGTGTGTGTGTCCAAAAGGCCATGTATCTGTATGTGAAGGAGTGTGTGTATGCGTGTGTGTGTGTGTGTGTGTGTGTGTGTGTGTGTGTGTGTGTGTGTGTGTGTGCGCGCGTGTGTGTGCGTGTGCGTGTGCGTGTGTGTGTCTGTGTGCCCATGTGGATGTGTGTGTGTGTTTAAGTGTGTGTCAGCACGAGATAGGGCATCTCAATGAGCTCCAGTGGCCAGTGTGTTGGCTCTCTCGCATGCCTTGCCAGTGGCCACAACACACCAGTGTCAGAATCGGCAGCCAAGCGCCACTGGCCAGCTCTCCATCATGATCTGCAAATGCTGTGACATGCACCCAATGAGGCGAAACAACACCACCACAGCCACCACCACCACCACTACCACTACCGCAGACCGGACTGGACAGGGCGAAGCACAAGTGCACTAATGCAGCGCCCATCACTCCATCTTTAATTATGTGGGTTTTTCTATAGAGTTTTATGTAGATAGGCTAAGGCATTTAAGATCAGATAGATAAGGAGTAGCTGAGAGAGGCATTGGAGGGAAATGGCCTGGGAAATGACCTTGGGTTTCGAGGATTTGAAGCCCAGCCACCTGCCCGCGTTCCAAAAAGTCACTGCACTTCTAGTAAATCCTTACAAATTAGCCTACACTCTACTATCGTGACCCATCACAGTTTGAGGTGAAGCTCTCTTTAGTCAAGGCCTACGACGTTGACGTCAGGTTTCTTGAATAGGCTAATGTCAATGAATTCATTAAGTGTGCATAGGAAGTGTTTTTAGGCTACATGCAGGGCTAGAGATGAACTGTTTTTCATCACTAGCCAATTTGGCTAGTATAGATGTTCACTGTTACTAGCCAAACATCACTCACTATCAGTCAAAGTGGATAGTACTTAAAGGGGCATGCCACTAGTTTTGGGGCTTAATACAGTTAAAATCGTTGGCTTGGGGTTTATAAAGGTGGTATAGCGTCTTATTTTTCATGTTAAGCGTTGTCTTGCTTAAGACAAGTTAAAAGACGGAATATGTCGCTAAGCTAGTGAAAGTCAATGTAAGCTTATCCGTGTAGCATTGTAGCATCACTCACTATCAGTCAAAGTGGATAGTACTTAACCAGTTGGACTGAGTTTTCATCAGCATTTGGCCGGTTGGCTGGAGTTGATGTAGAGCCAGGGCAACACGGGGGTGTCCCGTATGACGAAGACTCCTAAGCCAACCGCACTAAAGTGTAGCCTACCACCATATCTCTGTAAAAAACAACAAGAGGTTTCTCTCCGTAGCCTTTCCATTCCGACTCCAGCCCAGTCCGGGCCGCTGAGCACCAGGATCGCAAAGAGGAAGCCATGAGTGCCTCAGAAGTTTTATTTTGTGTGCCAATGGACCTCGTTTAAAACCTAGTTAACTGGAATGGATCTTGCGTGGAGCTCAGCCAGTGTGTGTGTGTGTGTGTGTGTGTGTGTGTGTGTGTGTGTGTGTGTGTGTGTGTGTGTGTGTGTGTGTGTGTGTATTGAGGGGGTGCTAACGTCAGATATCATTTTCTATCGGCCATTAAGAGTTCTGGCCCCCTCAGCACTACTGATAGAGCACTACTTCCTTTCAGACGAGGCCATAACCCCTATAGAAGAAGAACATTAGGAACATTACAAAACCAGTTTCCGAGCTTACGTGCACAGACAGCATACACACAAGCAAAGTGCAGTAGCTCTTCTGGACTTAACGCACTCACACACACGCACACACGCACACTTCGATTGTAGTCCTTCCTGCACCATTAAACTACATTCATCATGAGTCTTATTTGCCATCCAACTTATCACAGTTGTTCCACACAGTGACACACACACACACACACACACACACACACACACACACACACACACACACACACACACACACACACACACACACACACACACACACACACACACACACACACACACACACACACACACGTACACACACAAACACCCTACAGGACCTCCTTTCTCGAAACCGTTGTTGCTTAACAGTTGGCAACTGAGTAGGTTACCTACAGAAAATTGCAATGCAAACGCCAACACTTTCGAGAGGCAACCTTGATTGGAAAAGAAATGGTCTCAGATTGAAACCACAAAGAGATACAGTGGGCAATGCAGTCATAGGCCATGAAGGGCAGCAAAGCACATTTAAAAGTGTGACAGCAAACCAGCGCCAGCTGTCCCAAAGGAACATGAAAATTAGACTTGTGCGTATAATTGGATGACGCAATTACATCCTTCAAAACTCTTCCAATGCATTTTATTTAACAGAAGAGTTGGTAGAGCGCTACTAGTGTCCCTCAAAACCAACTGGGGCTCTTGGAAGGGGTTCAATGTTCAAAAAAGACTGAAGGGAAAAAAGTCCTTAAAAAACACCAACGTGTTTCGGCGCTGTGGCATCAGGGTCCCCTGATGAAGGCCACAGCGCTGAAACACGTTGGTGTTTTTTAATGCATTCGCGCTTTAAATAAAGTTTGTTTTTTTACTACATTAACCAACTGAAGTGCCTGGACCAAGGATTTTTTTCGTTCAGTCTTTTTTGCATTTTATTTAAATTGAACATGATATGATGCTGAAAAGACTAACGAGTAATTTTACAGATGCATCTTTCACAGCCAAAACCACGTACCTCTCCCAGTCAGACAAGTACCAAGTTAAATTTAACTAGGGGATTTCTTGTCCATGTCCTCAGTCTGTACTACCCACACAGTCAATAATAGCACTAACAGATTTCCAGAGCTATATGGCCTATGGCCCTTCCCTGACCAACACTCTGGTTGTAAAATACAAATGTCAAAGTGTTATGTTGTACACTGTTAAGATGTTAATCCCTGCAGTAATGGATAACCCATAATGGCACTGTCTAGTAGTGTATAAAGGCAGGCACAGCTGCCGGCCAGCGCTGCAAATCTTTTTTGGAGGAGCAGACAACGTGAATGCTTGTTGTGTTTAAAAGGTAAAAGCAGTTTTCACCCATGATTAATTATTAAGTTCCCCCCCCCTCCTATAGGCTTTCATTATGTGCAGTACTGCAGCAGAAAAAAAAAGAAAAAACGGGTATCCAATTAATTATTAAGCAAGAGAAACAATGGACAGATGCTTCAGCTAACGGGATTTAGCTCAAAAATTCATGGCATTTATTTACCACATAAAAATAATAAAATAACTTAAAAACAGAATGATGGGATTATTTTCCACATTGAACAATTCCAATCAGCTCAAATGACTGTAAATAACACATGCATAACAACCATGTTGGGTGTGTGTACTGTTTACTTATGCCGTAGAATAGGGTCATCAAGAGAAGAGAAAATGAGATTAGCGATAGCGAGTGGACGGTGGATAAAGCCAGGAGGAGTGGAGTAGAGTGGGTGGGTGAGTGAGAGATATCCAGCACTGTGATCCCGAGGGGGAAGCTAGCTTGGTGCAGAATGGAATCCTAGCCTAGAAATGCCACATCCTGCACTGTCCAGTACTGTCAGTGTTTCCCACGCACACACACACCATTCTGCAGCAGAGCACCATAGAATAAAAACCGAGCACCACAAATTGATCCCGTAGCCTCACATATAATGGGGGTACATAACAATTGCAAGGGTCAATTATTTTATTATTATTTTGCTTGTTACCACACAAAGCAACTTGGTCTGTGGGACCGACTGTCCAGTACAGTACTGTCCAAGGGCCGGCCAGAGTAGTCAGCAGTTATGTGGTCAACTGAGCAAATCTCAATGTACCCTGCACAATAGAAAAAAGAAGGGAGAGAGGGGGGGGGGGAGACAACTGCGGTGGAATGGGGGGGGTGGGGGTGGCATGACGGATGGTTATGCCATTAATGGTGAAGTGTGTGTGAGTGTGTGTGTGTGTGTGTGTGTGTGTGTGTGTGTGTGTGTGTGTGTGTGTGTGTGTGTGTGTGTGTGTGTGTGTGTGTGTGTGTGTGTGTTTTAATGTGTGAGCCTGATTTCCCAAGACACTACAATCTAAAAAGGGCTTCAAATCACAGCAAGTATAGAGCTGTACTGGATACAAATGCTGATTAGCAGAGCACTTTCAGATACTGCTCAGCGCACTGGCAGACTGGTAATGAACAAGGCAAACGGCAGAGGCAAATTAAGAAAGAAAGAAAGAAAGAAAGAAAGAAAGAAAGAAAGAAAGAAAGAAAGAAGGAAAGACATTCAATGTCAGAAGGGTGGCGAAAGCGGTAACCTCCTCATCTCCTCTCTTGTCTCTTTGAATCACGACAGTGAGATCGCTGCTGGAGAAAACTGACAAGACTGAAGATCATCCATTATGCTCAAGCTGTAGTTGTGAAATGACAATTTCATTTTTTTTCTGAGCGAAAAAAGAATAGGCTTAGTTATATAACGGCACATTAGACCACTAAATCCCGACTGGTGCATTCCAACGAGCATTGAAATAAAGGAAACGGCTTCTGGTAGCTCCACCGTCTTTGATGTTGTGTAACGCACACAGAATTTTATCCTGAGGTAAAACATCACCTAGCCAAAAGCTTGATCAATCTTTACCTTCATTCAAAGAGCCTTACACTGTATGTTCAGCCCATAACAAATATTGATTTTATGTTATCCACTAATCTGAGGTGTATATACCTCTCATTTTGACATTATTGACATTGTGTAGTTTACCCTTCCCTGATGTTTTCCTCTGCCAAGGACAGGAGGTATGGTTTCGGTCATATTGTTTTTTTCTGTCTGTCTGTCTGTCTGTCTGTCTGTCTGTCTATCTGTCTGTGTTTGTCAGCAGGATAACTCAAAAGTAATCAACGGATTTGGATGAAATTTTGTGGAGTTGTTGGAAATGACAAAAGGAGCAAGTGATTAAATTTTGGTGGTGAAACGGATCACGATGTGGATCCAGGGAATGTCTGTCTGCTGTGCTGTGCTGTGCTGTGCTGTGCTGTGAGTGTGTGTGTGTGGGAGAGAGAGGGAGAGAGAGGGGGAGAGAGAGAGAGAGAGAGAGAGAGAGAGAGAGAGAGAGAGAGAGAGAGATCACCAGTTCACTTCATCCCTACCCCCAAGGCTACCCATCAACACTCAGAACCACTACTCATACTCAGAACCAACACCAACCAGTGTTTCATACTAGAAACTTCACACACTCACTCTCTCTCTCTCTCTCTCTCTCTCTCTCTCTCTCTCTCTCTCTCTCTCTCTCTCTCTCTCACACACACACACACACACACTTCTATAGTATCCCTTCTTATACCCTTAAACCACATCTATCATGTGATGAGCCTCTTCGCCATCCAACTTTGGTACATAATTACCCACACTGCTGCAGGTCTGCAGTCAGAAGATTACATCAGCACAAGTGCTCAGGGGCAGAGGAGGAGGAGGGTTTCTAGGAAATGTCCAGAGAGGTTACTGGACACGTCACTCATCAGTATGAACTGGTCTAACGATCTCCCCATTCTCTGAATGCATCATTCCAGACTACCCCCTTCGCATTGTTTTTGGTAAGCCAGCCAACTTCACAACAAACACCTCTCACCTTGACTATGAAATTGTATTATGAATGTAATTTCATAAACTTGCTGTACAAAGAGTTGTATCATATATTCATTTCGAGGGGCTTTCATGTAATATCTCATATGAAACAAGCAATATCCCATATGCCTGCAGTCCCCCACCTTAACAATAGTTCTGCGGGAAACTCTGCAACGGATATTGAATTTACTCTTTGAAACTATGACGAAGACATGGTCTGTAGTTTAAATAACCACGGAGCAACTGAAATATGAGTATAGTATTCAATACAAATCAACAACACAAGATATTTTAAAGTTCCCCATTCACACTCTGGTCCGACAACCCATAGACCTTTTCTCAATGCTATTAGTTATGTCGCTTTTTGCACAATTATATTCACTGCATAACAATATCACTGATAGTTTTTCACTACAGGAAACTGGAATGTACAAATTAAATTTGAATACCCTGCCATGGTCATCATAAAATGTCATCGCCTGTGTTGAGGTGAGAGTCTGCAACAACGGCAACCATTGTTGCATTTTTTGTCAAGTCAATAAAGTGACAGATGTTGAGCACAGCTCTGAAGACTAACAGAATATGATTGGTCAACAAATTTGCCAACTGCCCAGGAGACAAAGGCAGCGGTGTTCACCACGGTCCACAGACCCTGACCTATGGTTAAAAAATGTAGTTTGCATGGTTGAAAAGTTCATTTCATCATTAACACTGTGACTTATTTACCACATCACCTCCACATGTTCCATGGTCTAGTTTTACTTTGCATTGCTGTTGCAAAAAAAACAAGTTCTACAACAACTGTCAGGAGACTTGGAGGACCATTGTCTTCAACATTTCATCACCAATTGCACAGAAATGATGTCGCACAAACAACTCTCTGGCGGCTATTGACTATGAAGTCAATGGGTATCGATAGTATAAGCTGTGCCTCATATTGATTGTATGGATGAACCTATATAAATATACAACTCCAACTCGGATTATGTAATAATGGTTGTCACCAGTTTCAATTTATGGACAGTGACATTAATTTAGTTATCTGTGTGTATTCCTGTTATAAAGCTTCTATTATCAAATGATAACCAACCAGTCATACTTTTTGTTAAATATTCCTTTACTGGTAAATGTCAAGTCCTGACTACAGATCTGAATAACTTAGCTCCATCCTAATTGCTTGACCTGTCAGGACTTGCAGTGCAAGTGGAGTAGCAGCAGCTGGTTCATGAAGTTACAGCTCTTGACGCCCTTGTTGAAGTGTGCCAGGAGGACCTGGAATTTTTACAGATATCATTCTGCATTGGTTCAATATCCAACCAGAACACAATCTGTAAGAACCACAAAAGTGGACAAGAATAATTCCGTGCAAGAAGTTTAGAGGCTTATAAACATTAGAGCCAGAACTCGTGGTTCAGCTGCTCTATCCGTCTGACAGGAGGAGGGGGGTGCTTCGGGCTGATACGGTACTACAGACTGTACATGCCGGTCATTGTTTAAATGGCCCTGGGGGTCTGTGCGACTGGCGCTTTCCGTATTCAGTTGACAACAAACCCATAGCAGCCTTTGCACTAGACTACTCAAGCGGCTGGCCTGCACTGCCAAGTGTTCCTGCAATTCGGATTGTCATTATAGGATTTAGTAATAAGCACTGAACGCCTCAATTTGGCACAGAGAAAAGGAAAGACCTTGGGGGAAATTAGCACTAATGGCCAGCATTGTTGTTTCCTTTCTAACCACCCAACAAGTTGGTCAAGCACATCACGAACTCATGCATTATTACAAAATGGTAACGACAAGATAGTACTTACGTATCTACTGATGAGGTTCCGAAGCGTGCTAAAATCCATTCTTGTGACAGGTGCCAGACGCTCGTGCGGTGCCTTCTCCTATGAGCTGATCTGAACGTCTGAAGCGCTAGCTAATTTTAATTTTCTCTCTCCGTTCCATGACTGTCGGGTGGTCTCCCTTTGCTTCAAAAGTGACAGTCCAAGACGGCTCTTTGTAGACTAGAATTATCTGTGTCTGTCTGTAAGCAACAGCTATAATCAAGGTAACTTAGCCTAACGACTCGAAGACCGAGCGGGATTACTGTCTGGACTTCGGTAGCACACGGGCATCTTCTCACTATCTGACCGGACAATGCATTGCTCCTCGTTCCACAGATATACCGTAACGTCTGTGCTCAATCACTTCTTGTCAACTAGCCCCTGCTCTTGCTCTTTTTTGCGTCCTCCGTCTCCCCCTCACCTTTCCCGTGCCTTCAAGTCGTCGCGACTCCCAGTAGTGGCCGCTGATGATCTTTTCTGTTGCCCTACGTCACGGCCACCTCGTGCGCGTGCGCTCTTCTAGGTCGACTACAATTTTAAAATGTTGACATACGCCCCTGTCAGTTCATTCCATGCCACCACAACAAGAACATGCACTCCCGAATTACTAATTTATTACACGACCTCAATAATGTAATACGTAAATAGTTCAATAATTCAAAGGAGCCTAAGTTCTGAAGGATTCACATTTGATGGGCCAGTAAAGCGTTCATTTGGTGTCATTTACTGCCACTTTTGTTAGTTTTGCTTGTTAATTCTTTGTTAAAATTATTCTGTGAGAATAAACCTTGCAGGGCAGTTTATTGCATTTGACCAGTGTGCTTTCACGAGTCATGAAAAAATAAAAGCACAAAGTGACACCTTACGCCAAGGGCTTGTGATATTGCATCTTTGAAGTAAAGCAACAAAAATGAGTAATATATGCAACAATGAAAATGTATCAGCAGATAGGAAATACAATATAAATATTATATATATATAATATTATAAATATAAATATTATATATATAATATTTATAATATAATGTCCAGAATCCAGATATGCATCTGCCAATGGTAGGAACACAATTTGTAGGAACTGTTTACATTCTTGCTGTTTCGTACAGGGAGGTGTTTTCGGTGCGTCCCTCTCGTCTCTGCTGCTACTTTGTAGCATTCGGCCAGGTTTCGGCGGGTTCTGTTAAAATGGCGCTGTTGCCAGGAGTGCGAAGCCAATGGAGGAATAACGACAGTGGATAGAAGAACATTTCTCGTCTTCGTCAGTCACATACATCATGGCAGCACTTGATCAGAAATCCCCAAACGTTCTGCTGCAAAGTCTTTGCTGCAGAATCACTGGGAAAAGCGAAGGTAACCAGAAACGGCATGTTAGCCAGCCAGAATCTGCCAGTTAGCCCGCCTGTTAGCTAACTTTGTGCAAATGTCAGTATACTCTGTAGCTTTCTAGCTAACCCTTTGGTACCGTTTAGCCGATCGGCTAGTCATCGTCATGTCATTAAGTCTGTCCAAGATGTGCTCTGTTAAGCCTTCTTGATTCAAATAGCAGAATTGCATTTCTGATGCCATAGTTTTACCACCAACACAACTGGTGGAACCTCGTCCTCCAGATGGTGAAATGATGTTTGTCAGGTGCAGTCTCTAGCTAAGTGGCTGCTGCTTTACTCTCAAATGGTATATCAGTCATGATGGGGATAGGGCCCTGTTTGTTTAAAAAGATTGTTAATGTTTGCATGTAGATATTTCGTGCATTAAACACAAGGGTGCGTCTGTTTCAGGCTCGCTTGCCAACTGCATGCAATATCATGGTCATGTTCAACGATGCTAGTCGTTTGTCATCAGGTGGTCTGCGTGACAGTTGCAGCCCATGTAAATACAGGTCTCAGTATACTACAGCTGGAAGAACAAACGCTGTCTTGGTATAGCTTGACCAAAGTCTGTCCACAACATCTAACAGCTGGCTGCATGCGTTTGTTATTAATGCGCGACACAGGAAATGTTACTATTAAGTGCAAAGTCTCTCTCTCTTTTACTAGACATCATTGTCTTGTTTTCCCTCTGTACGCCACCCCCCCGACAAAGTAAAGATTTCAACAAATGGAAATAAATGGCAGATCTCATCGCAATTTCTTGTGTTCTTCTGTTGTCAGTCTAAAGGAACACACACGCATGGTGGCTATCTATTTCCCATCCCTATGATTTGTTATCCCATCAGTTTGACCGTTTGTTATGCTTTCAGCTGAGGTCGCTCACCAGTTCCAGTACGCAGTGAGGGTTATTGGGAGTAACTATGCCCCCACCATCGAGCGAGATGAGTTCCTGGTGTCTGAAAAGATCAAAAAGGAGTGTAAGTTATGCTATTCTGTTTTACATTACATCAAGAAATATCAAGTTACTCTAATTTCTCATGTCCACCTGTTTTTCTGAGCTTTACTGTAGTGGCAGCAGATAAGCCCACAGAGAATAAAGCACCATTTTCAAAAAAACACATTGTTCGCTAATTACCAGTTACCTCCGATCCCTGTCGCTTTACTTAATGTTGCAGTAACTGTGTATAGTCCAAAGTGAAATAAGCATTCTACCTCTAGTAGAGAAAGAATAACTGTAGACTTTTTTGTCATCTTGTTTTCCGGTACCCCAAGTCCAGTATGCTGCAAGGCATTTGTGTATAAGATAGCGTTAATTTGGTGGTTTTGTGCTTCTTCTTTTTATTCCTCCAGTGATGAAGCAGCGGAGAGAGGCAGATGCAGTGCGTTTCTCTGAACTCCATCGCAAGCTGCAAACCCAGGTGAGCCATGCTCCTTACAGGCATCCTTGAAAGACCCATAGAAGGAAAGGAAGATTTTACATTTTTGTCACAAGTACAACCCTTTAGTTGTAGTTTGTTATTGTTGTTGACGATGTTGAAGTTGTTATAACTTTATTCATTAGGAGATAAATAATAGAAATGTGTTGTGTAGATCTTGGGCCGCCTTTTAACATGTACATTGATTTGACATTCAGATACGGGTATTTTATATATATATTTCTCGATCAATGTCTTTTGTCATATACAGGGAGTGCTCAAACAAAAATGGTCAGTCTTGTACCTGCTGTTGAGTCTTTGTGAAGACCCACGTAAACCATCCAGTCGGGTAAGGGAAGAAAATATAATTTTACCCCTGCTATAATCATTCATTCTGAAGAAAACCCAACGTAATCTTGTCTTGTGTGTGCAGTGATGCATTTGTTAGTCTGTGTGGTGTTTGTTAATCTGTGTATAGTTTTTATAGCACACCTTTATACTTGTTGATGGCATCTGAAGGTGTTTTTGCAGCAAATTATATTGTATATTTTAGTTTATTGATACGTGGATATAGCTCTATATATTGCTTAATTGTTTATAATACCTTTTATTCTTCATGCACAGTACCCCCAATTGTTCAAAAACCCATGTACATCTGCATAATTACACCATAACTACACTGTAGCAAACTGTATAGCATATTGCATCACACCTACTGCAATTTGCCCCTCTGAATAGAAGCTACACCACATTAAGAACCACAGCCCTCCATGTAATTGAGTAAAATAATAAACACTATATGTCTGCTGTGCTGTACTGTACTGCAGGTGGGGAGCTATGGCGCTCTGTTTGCCCAGCCCCTGCCCCGGGATGCCCACTCCACGCCGTTCTACTGCGCGCGGCCCCAGTCGCTGCCCCTCAGCTACCCGGAGCGCGGTGTGGCCCAGAACAACACCAGCATGGGCACCAGCGGCATCAGCAGCCTGGGGGTGTACTCCCTCAACGGGCCCAGCCCCACGCCGCAGTCCCTGCTCATCGGGTAAGCTCTATCAGCTGCAGTGTTTCTCATACGTAGACCAAGTGATCCCCATAGACTCACCACATTGCATTATGTGTTGCTATGGTAATGTCACTTAACGGTGCTCTACAGCCCCCCCAGGGGAGGTTAGGGACCTCTTGGGTGGCGTTGTGAGAAAGATAGGGGGCACTCAGTTGCAATTGGGGGCAATCATTTATTTTTTAATACTAAGGAGGGTGTTGGCAGGCTTTACGATGAGGTCCAGGGGGCGCTGGGAGGCTTGTGATGAGGTTACTGGACCATTTGTTCCAAAAAGGTTGAGAACCACTGTGCTACGGGCAAAACATTGGGCAGTGAGATGTACTCTGTGCCGATGTTGATAGACCATTGAGAACAAGTTATTATGATTGGAAATGAGGTCATCCCAAGTTACTGAAATTGTATAAAGCTCTGCAAGCTATAAGCAAGGTAGCATGTGTCACTCCTCCTTTCTGTAGGCCTTCCAGTTGTACTCTTTCGCCAGATATTTGTAGTCATGATTTCACATCTTAAAGGTGCTCTGTGTAATATTTTTAGTAGTTTATTTCCAGAATGTATGCTGCCCATTCAAAAATGTTCCCTTTACCACACATACAACTTAACCACCTCCATCAAATTCTAAGTATTCACTATGACAGGGAAAACTGCACTTTTCATACATGCCAAGGGGGATCTTCTCCATTTTGAATGTTCAGAAATAGACATTTTAGCTGCAAAACTAGCTGTACTTTGATCATACTAATGAATATTAGTTTACTGTGTTACTTCATACATATTCATGAATAGATTGAATTTGGCAATATGCAGCACTGTTTCAATGAGCAGCATAGTTGCAATACCTACTCTGACCACCATCCTACACAGTGCTCCTTTAAGATAGCCTGGTCCTGACCATCCCATAATACTACCATTTAGATTTCACATTCATGGTCTGGACTTTGTTTGATCTGATGTGATTGCAGGAAGCAGGAAGGACATTTACGGAAAAATCAGGATTTAACATATAAGTTGTTGAGCAAACATGTCTGACGTCTATCTATGGCGATGTAGGATCCTTTAACAGACATGTCTGACAGAACATCCTACCGTAGGATAAAATTACAATGTAGGACCATTTGTCTGAACGGCGCAAATCCTACCGGTCAACATCGCTCCACAGAAGACGGGTACCAGGCGTAGTGCAGAGCCAAGTGTCTTGGCGGAAGTACGTAGGATGGCGCGCGAGGCTACCTTTAAGATGTCATCGCATCGTAAATTTGTTTGGTAGAAGGTACTGCAATGTTGATATGAAAATAATCCTGGTGTTCGTCTTTTTGCTTTTCTGCTGGGGGCGAGCATTGAAGATGTCATTTTCAAGTAATGGACAGTGGTGTGTCTTTCTAGAGATGCAGCGCCAAGACCTTTTCAAGTGTGGAAATGAGTTATGGGTGTGCGTTAAGTACCATGACCTGACAGCCCTATATTTTTTAGCATTTGCGTCTAGTGCTTTTGCTTTGTGCTTTTGCTTAATTGATTGGAGAATCATTAGCATTGTAATTGGGCAGATTGTGTCGGTTGTTACGATGTTTGGCTTCCAAAGTAATTCTTAATTAGTATGTTCTCTTAAGCCTTGCTACTGGGTTCGCAAAGACACAGGCCTTCTGGGAGCAGTTTACAGGATTGGTGGATAATTTGCTGCTATTTGAAAACAGACATTTTTAGCATTTCTTCCTTCTTAATGAAAGATTATCTGGCTTCAGGAAGCACTATACTTAAATTGACCAATAAACCATGTGAAATGGGTTGGGAGATTTTATTTTTTATACTGAGCATATGTTTTGGAGGTGGGTGTTGGCAAGGAGTTGCCGA
>NC_085868.1:47579502-47697093 GCF_034702125.1 Engraulis encrasicolus | reverse complement strand
GACCCCTGCATGTGTATTATGTAGCCTTATTTCTCAAAATATAAATGGCTGAAATGTAGGCGTAGGCCTATAGTTCCTCCATGCGCCAATGTCATACTGTACTCATTGTTTTGCCATTTGGCATTTACACTGCTCCAATACCCCCCCCCCCCCCCCCCCCCCCCCCCCCCCCCCCAAAAAAAAGGCCCGTGAAAAGACACCCCCCCCCCCCCCCCCCCCCCCCGGATAAAAAAAAAATCCCGGCTGCCCCCATAGTTTCCAAAATTTCTGTGGGAAACACTGATGAATATATATTACTCAGACCAGATTGATTGGCCAATAAAGCATCTGCCTGCCCTAAAAGCATGCCTAATGATAGCACGCAGCGCAATCTAAATCCTTCTCTCTCTCTCTCTCTCTCTCTCTCTCTCTCTCTCTCTCTCTCTCTCTCTCTCTCTCGCTTCCTCTCTCTCTCTCTCTCTCTCTCTTTCTCTTTCTCTCTTTCTCTTTCTTTCTTTCTTTCTCTTTCTCTTTCTTTCTCTTTCTCTCTCTCTCTCTCTCTCTCTCTCTCTCTCTCTCTCTTTCTCTCTCTCTCTGTTTATGGGCATTACACTTTTCCATTAGAGAGAGAGAGGAAGCGAGTGAGGGATATGGAGAAAGGGAGAGGGAGTGAGTGCTGCATGATGATGTTTGACTTTAACCATGCCCCTAATGCCCCACTATCAATATCGGGGCTTTTCCAGTATCTGTTACTGAGAAGCGCGTTTCCTTTTTTTTATTATTATCAATCTTTTTCATGACCAAACGCTACTGTGTTTGTTTTTGTCCAAATGTGCTGGCTAAGAGTGTGCATTTCTCTCTCTCTCTTTCACAACTGTGATTTGTTTATCGCTGTCATGGGGAAAGCCTGCCTTCCAGGGTTGGCAAAGGGTTTTTACACTGGGTAATAAGCAGTCTCAGCAGCAGGCTAAGTGACACCCGCGTTTGAATATTTAATTGTAAGTGTGGGCGATTTGAGACAAATTATCACATTTGGGCAAGGCGGTAAAAAAAACCCTCTCAGTCCACTTCCTCTTAACTCAGCACATCTTACTCTTCTGCCTCCTATAGCTGGAGAAGAGTAATTGCACAATAACTTACTTTGACTGCTCTTTGTTGGTTGACCTTGACTGTGTTTTTTTCCCTCCTCCTTCCCCCCCTTCTATCTCTCTCTGTGTCTCTGTCTCTCTCTCTCTCTCTCTCTCTATCCCTCTCTCTCTCTCTCTCTATCCCTCTCTCTCTCTCTCTCTCTCTCTCTCTCTCTCTCTCTCTCTCTCTCTCTCTCTCTCTCTCTCTGCCCTGCTTTACTCAGCTGAAATAGGTGAAGTTGCACTGGTCCGGGACATTTTGTATGTCTTCCAGGGAATCGATGGCAAGTTTATCAAGATGAGCTCCCCTGAAAACTGCTACAAAATTGACTCAAAGGTTTGTGCTAATTTGACAACTGATCCGTTTGTGCTCAAATTTGGAATCAAACACATATTGATATCAAAGCAGGCATTGCATAGAGGAAGGTTACTGTGAAGGACATACATTAATGCTTCATGTCATAATAAAGTATCATTATAGTTGATTCACCAAAAAACATCTTGGCTTAAGTCGGGCTTACACTGTACAACTTTTTGCCCGATTTTGCCACAATTTCTTGCTCAATCGGAGGTGAATCGTGAGTCTCGCATTGTGTAGTGTACATGGGGTAACGACAAGCGATATCACCTGACAATCGTGCAATCGTAGGGTCGCAAGAAAATCAAACATTTTAAAAAATCATCCAACTTGAATTCGTATGTAAATTGGTTCCATTATGCTTGGTATAAATAGGAAAAACATTACGTCCTTGTTGCAAGGTGCGATGCCCAATGCCCAGTGGAGAACCCATTCCATTTCCTGGGGGAATTTTGTAACGGAACATTTGATATTGTGCTTCTTGGTGTTAGTTACTGTACAGTTTCATAAAAGAAGATGCACTGGAAGAATACACACAAGTGATGGACACTCCCAAACATGAATTTGGCACAATTCAGACACATTTCTCTTAATGAAAGTGCACTCATGATGTGCGCGTGGTGTAGACGTAGGCCCATAATAGCATAAATCCATGGACCAGGATTGGAGTCTGACCCGATGTTTTCCAGATGCTTCCATATCTCACCTACTTGCCTCCTGTCACTCACTCTCACTATGCTATTAGAATAAATCCGTAAAGCCGGAGACTTGTCTGCTGCATTATGTACATGCACTTTATAATCACTTACGCGTTGCCATGCGAATTTTATGTCAACTTTGCGCACAGTATGGCATCAGACACAATGCACACAGACGTGCGTTCTCTATTTTTCCACCACGTTTGTCCGAACAGAAGCTGTTGATTACAGTAGCACAGAGGGGGACTATAGAATCGAAACTTTAATCTCTTCATAATTCTGGTTCCAATCACTCGTCCATGACTTGCCAATAAATACTCTTTGCCTCGTCGGATAGACTTTCACATTATTTATCTGTTTATTTATGCCTTATTTTTTAATTTCTTTTTTTTTTCAAACCTTGTCTGACCTCAAGGTTGACAACGTGCTAAAAAAGAGCAACAGATCAATAGCCACTTTGGCCAGCGGCCTGAGAGAGAGAAGGAGACGCTTCACTGGCCATCCACACATTTTATGGTCTCACTCACAAACTCTTAACCTGTCACTCTCCCGCTCACTGGCATAAGGCATAAGTGTGGGTAGGGGGCAAGAGAGAGAGAGGGAGGGAGAAAAAGAAAAGAGCAAGAGATAGGTGAGAGATAGAGATAGAAAAAGAGGGGTAGAAAAAGAGATTGATGAGGGAGAGAGAGAGAGAGAGAGAGAGAGAGAGAGAGAGAGTAGGTGCTCTCTCTCTCTCTCTCGTTTTCTCTTTCTCCCTCATCGATCTCTTGTTCTACCCCTCTTGTTCTATCTCTCTCACCTATCTCTTATTCTATTCTTTCTCTCTCTCTCTCTCTCTCTCTCTCTCTCTCTCTCTCTCTCGCTCTCTCTCTCTCTGGCCTTTATGCCTGAGGTCTTCCTTATAAACACCTTCACATACAGTAAATGTCCATCGACCCCTTTGCTGTCTGTCCACTCACAACCCGCACAGTTAAGTCTTTCGGTTTTTACCCGCCATCAAAAGAAAGTGGTTTGCCATCAGAGAAAAGTGTTGGGGGTTTACTGTAACTCCACTTGTTGTGTCTGTCATAATGAGAGCTACCTCCGCTACAGCTGTGCAGTGCAGCACATGTTTCATAGTCACAGGTTCACAATTTTTTTTTTGCTCTCCAATCGTTTCAAACCAGAACTTATTGCAATCCTCCCACACTTCTCATCGCGTCAGATCAAAGAACTTCCAGACCATGAATATGAATGGAGAGTAGTGTTACGGTAGGGACACATACACGCGAATTTGCGAACTTTGCCATTCATTCCTATGAGAGAGGCGATGGCAAGCGAAAGCAAGCGAACAGGAGCGAAGCGAAGCAAAATTATTAAAGAAAGTTTAATGTTATGCAAATGAGGAGCGAATTCGCCTGCCGCGGCCCAATCAAATCAACAACATAACTGTTCCAGTCCATTTGATTCGCCGCGACGACCTGATGACGGTTGGATTTCGCCTCTCTTCGCTTCGCTTGCTTCGCCTCCTATGTGTCCCTACCGTTACGGGCGGGTCATACCAGGCTAGCTTAATACTGCCTATTTTGGCTGTTTTGGGCACAGAAACAAATGCATCGATTGAAACAGGTAGAAGCTACTGTGTATCGGAGCGAACTGGAGCAAAAAAAGAACAGTCACTCGTGCTGACCTTTTTTAAAACTCGTTCTGCACTCTTGTCACTGTTGCGCATGCGCCGCTCGTCGCTCGCTCCGCTCCGTTCACATGCTCTGGTGGGTGGTGTATGGGGGAAGGGGTGAGTAGTGATTAGCAATAGGTTGCCATGGCGCTGCTCTCTACACAGTCCCGTGTTGATTCCTGTTATCTTCTGAAGCAGGCACATGTTGTTTGTGTTCTCCCTTCATAGATGAAAGAGAATGAAAGACAGAGAGCAGGGAGGAATAATAACATTTTGAAAAAGGGAAAGAAAAGAAAAGAAAAGAAAGGGCCCTTTGATTTGTCCTTTTCCCTGCTGCGGCTTCAGAGCAGGGCAAATTGACCAGAGCTAATTCGGTTCACCCTCGCACGCTCCACCAGCGGGAAGGAGGTGAGGGGGTCGTCTGGGGAGCGATGGCTGCCGGTAAGGGAACGTGTATGTCAAGTCAAGTCAAGTCAAGTAGGTTTTTATTGTCAATTTCTTTACATGCACTGGTCATACAAAGAATTTGAAATTACATTTCTTGCTTTCCCATACAGACATAGACTAATCTAGGTAAGGACATAGACAGTATAGACATAGACAGTACATATACATGGACTTAAGACAGTATGGACATAGTGAATAGTTGTAGTTGTAGTCAGGAAAGCCGACAGGGTGGGACTAAGGGGCCAGTTGTCGCAGGCCCAAGGAGAGACAAGGCCAGAATTGGAACCTCGTGGCGTTGTATGTGTCGAGGGAGGGGCCCTTTCAGATGACTTTGTCCCGGGCCCGGCCAGAGCTGTCAGCAGCCCTGGTTGTAGTGTGCGCTTGGTGACAGTGTCACACCGCGGCGCAACCACTCTCACCCTCCCTGGGGCATCCAAAGATTCCTTTTATATGCTCAATGGTCCAGCAAATGGACCGGTGCGCTCACTCAGTGTAGCATTCAGAGCACTTAAGAAGAAAAGAAAAGAAGGACATTGTTGGTCCTTTGAAGGGTCCCACATTAGGTCGAGTCCTAGGGCAGACAGCAGTGGACAAACATTTGGTTAGTTGATATGGTGAGGGGAGCGTTGATGGGCATGCTCGGGGCCATTGTAGCCATGTACCCTATGACTGTTCAACTGGATTTCAAATACAGACAATAAAGATTTGACTTTTAAAAAAAAAAAAAAGTGACCAAATCTGGCTGGCAAAGTGATGAAAATAAATCAGATTCTTGTTTTAATTATCACCATCATGGTTGCTTATCATTGTTGCTAATAAATACATCAGCTGCTTTGTTTGTTGAAATTCAATTGCCATTGCCAATCAGTCTAAGTTGCTCAAAAGCCCTGAAGAATGTGGAGTGTTTTCAGTTTGTGGAGTATGGCGTGCTCTTATCCAGATACCGGTAGTTTGTTGGCTTCTTGGGTTTTGGTGCTCTTTAGTCCAAGGTATAGTACTTCCAGGATCAAAAAATGAGAATAAATTCTCCGACTAAGGCACTCCAAATTAAAATGTCTTTAATGTGGAGTGTTCTTCATTAGGAACGGACTACTCCATCTTCCCATACCTCCACCTGATGAGCTAGTGGGGGCTGAATGCTGAATGTGGGCATGGCAGATGGCACCATGATCCTTGCCACCCTGCCACGGTGTAGACCTGAATAAGCTGCCAGTCACATATCGACATGCCTCGTGTGTGTCGTCCGAGTGTGTCCGTGTGTGTGTCCATTTCTATATCTGGATATCCTGTCTGGACACCACGTGCGAGCTAAATTCAGCCTCTTCGCATGCTGTTTTGTGTGCAACTGTTTTTTTGTTTTTCTTAACTAAACGTCTCTCGTTTACGGCATTACTTCTTTTTTTTAAGTTAGACATCACACTACCAGTTTTGAATTCAGGAGAATTTGGTGGATACACATTAATTGGTGTAGATTAGATGAGTTCAAAAGCTATGTAGCATGTGGCTCTTTCTTTAGCAAAATGAAAGTGATTGGTAGGTACTAAGCTGTTACTGAATGTCTGTTAATATTTCTTGGCAGTTGTAAAAATTGTGCTCTATTTAGATGACATTGTTTATTTGTGCAATGAAGGGTTGTCTGAAGTCGTCTATAAATCTTAGTTCCAATTTAGAAGGCCTAATGTATCATGTGTTGGCGCTCTGTTTCTTTATTTGGAACAGTTACGGCTAATTGATTTAGACTAATTGTTGTGTCATAGATCATAGAATGCTTTATTGAATTATGTAGAAATATTATCTGGCTTTTAGAGTTTACGATGGGGAAACGGGAATCAACCATGACCACAATCATGGAAGCTAATTACAGGAAAATTAGTTCTGGCACGTGCACACACATGCACACACACAAACACACACACCACATGACGCAATAAACAGAGGGTAACATGAGCCTTTGTTCACCTGAAATATGACAGTCTGGACAGAGAGTAACAAAATATCCTGAGGATGTTTGAAGCAACCATGGTCAGAAGAGTAATAGTACGTAATATTTAATTAAATGAGGATGGGGTCACTACAAGGGGAACTTTTAATATAAACAAATAGTGTTAATACATGTTGGATATGCTCTGCTTTACAGACCATTTACATTTTTTGTCCGTCAGATTAATGGACTTTTGATGTTGATTAGTATTTAAAAAATGCATTAACATGTCCATTAATAGGATCCAGGTGTAGATTAAGTCTTATCTCTCCAATCATGAACAATGTGTTGCTATCAGCAATACAAAATCGTCAATGCGGGAAACCATAACAGGCATTCCGCAAGGATCGGTGCTAGGACCGATTCTGTTCAGTATGTTTATTAATGACCTCCCAGATTGTTGTCAAGAAGCTGAATTTCAAATGTATGCAGACGATGCAGTGTTACATGTCCATGGAAAAAAAAAGCTGCTGAAGTCTCCCAAAAATTAAATGACCAATTGAAGGTTGTAGCGCTTTGGCTGAATAGGTCATGTTTGGCACTAAATGTTAATAAAACAGTGGCAATGTGCTTCTCCTCTGGGAGGCGCCTTACATCAACCACTTTAAATATAGAAATCAGCAACAAACCAATCAATCAGGTCACAGAAGTAAAATACTTAGGATTGGTGCTGGATGAGCACCTCAAATTTGACAAACATATAAAGAAAATATGTAAAACGGTCAGACTCAATTCATACACTTACAGATTAATTAGAGACTGTTTGTCATATGACGCAGCTAAAATATACCTCCACTCGATGATACTCTCCCACATAGGATATTGTACTACAGCATGGTCACAGGCAAGTCTCTCAGCAGTTAAACCTCTGGAGAGACTCTACAATCGAGCATTAAAAATCCTAGGTAAGCGGTCCATAAGAACACATCACTGTAACGTCCAGCGGGACCTGAACATGCTAAGCTTTCATAACTACATAGCCTTATCTAACGTCATCCTAGTTCATAAGTGTCTGCATGGTAAAGCCCCTCAGTTGCTTTGTGATAACATCCAACCAATACAGGTTGCTGGGAGGTCCACCAGGAACGCTGTATTGGGCAACTGTAGGGTACCACACCGCAAAACGGTCTTTGGCCAGTCTTCATTCCTGATTAAAGGAACTAATCAATGGAATAGCTTGCCATTTGATATCAAGGCTATTCACAATCATGAGCAGTTTAAAACTCAGCTGAAGGAGTTCCTAAAAAGCAACCAGGTATGTAGTCATGTGTGAGTGTGCTTATTGGGTAGAGATTGCAGATTCTTGGGGGGGTTGGGGGTGGGGGGTGTAATTGGTGCGTGCATGTGTGTGTGAGTGAGGGGTGGGGGCAATTGATCTGGTGTGTGTGTGTGTGTGTGTGTGTGTGTGTGTGTGTGTGTGTGTGTGTGTGTGTGTGTGCGTGTGCGTGTGTGTGTATTGAGTGGGTGATAATGTGTAAAAATACATAACAGTAAGTACAGGACAGATGTAGGATTGATAGGAAATGTGACTGATGTTTAGTGAATGCATGAGATGGATGGAAGAATATACACCAATTTTAAGTATGATTGAAAGCTTCAAAAATGAATGATTGGACTGAATGAGTGTATAGGATGTTCTTATGATAATACTGTTTTATTTGTTATTGCTGCTATTGTATTGTTTTAAAAGCCCTTCTAGGGACGAGCATTGGAAATTAGCTTTTGGCTATAAATGCTATGATGCTTGCTGTTTTGGTTGTTATGCAACCTACATGTTATGTATCTGTCCCTATCAAATAAACTAAACTAAACTAAACTAAGATCTTATACTAATTTACTGTATTTATTTTTCCTGCCTCACATTCACACCTGCTTTACTATGGGCTTGTGCACAGGGACATTTCTGGACTTTGTTATTGGAATTTTATTAACCAACACACTGTTTTATGTTGCTGTGGGGAACAGTGCAGCAAGCAGTGTGTAAGCGTGTCACTGTGTTTGTGCGCAGGTGCCCTTGTGCAAGTCGCTGCGTGACATCAGCAGTCGTCTGGCGGAGCTGGGCTGGCTCCACAACAAGGTGCGCAAGTACACAGACTCACGCAGCCTGGACCGCGCCTTTGGCCTGGTGGGACAGGTAAGGAAACCGCCCAACACTGTACACCAGGGCTTGACATTAACTTTTTCACCCACCGGCCAGTGTGGCTAGTGGATTTCCTGAGTCACTAGTAGGGATGCAAACGATTAATCGATTAATCGACTTTAATCGATCAATGCGTTAATCGATTAAAAAACATTAATCACAATTAATCGACAATCCACCTGACAAGAGACCCAGGTGAAATGGGCATGTGAAGAGTGTGTGTGAAGAGGGGTGTGAATAGTGGGAATATTTAAATCACCTTTGGATTAAAGAATTGAAATAGGAATTCATTTAAATGTGGTATTTTACCTCAATTTTGAATTAAAATTTTTAGATTCAGTAATTTTTTTCGAGAAACATTGAGATTTTGGGGCGGAAACGCCGCTTATCAATTAATCGTAAGTCGATCGATAAGGCTATCAACTAATGATTAATGAATTAATCGATAATTTGCATCCCTAGTCACTAGCCATTCAGGTATGCCACTAGCCACAGATTTTATATTGTTTTTTTTTCTCTTTAATCATGATAGTGTAGGCCTACATCTAACCTCAGAAGATGAGGTGCTAAAGCAAGATGAGTGTATAGCTTTCTACATGGAAGTATTATCAAGCAAATGTGTGTTTGTTACTGAACTTTTTCTTGAACTCAGTAAATACAAACAATTGATACACAAGGAAAAAACAACAGAATATTTGATACGTATGTCATACCAAGGAATACGCTGCCAGCCAAATTGGCTAGTGACACTGAAAGTATTACTAGCCACAGCCAACTTTCACCAGCATTTGGCCGGTTGGCAGCTGCCAGTGTCAAGCCCTGCTGTACACGCACTGACTGTGGAAATAGTGAATATTTGCTGTGTCTGGATTTATAACACATCACTCTTAGCTGATGCTTTTATCCAAAGTGGCTTCGTTATTTAGGTAAAAGATTAGGGGTGGGTATTGGCAAAGGGTTCACGATTCGATGCGCATCACGATACACATGCCACGATGCGATTCTATCACGATGCTTTGCGATTCATGTACTACTGTGATGAATTGCGATATTTACTTCAGTAAATGTGTAAAATACAGCTTATTTGTCAGTTGCTGTGTCGCTTTCTTAAGTCAGTTCATTCTATTTAAGCATTCTATCATCTGGGAGAGAGCTTACATCACAACAGAAATATTACCTATTCTCTACTGAACAAAATAGCCCGTGGCAAATCGAATTTTATTGTTATCAAATAATCAATTGTCATGACTCCATGCAGTATATTGAGAAAATAAGTATCACGATACCTTGTCATGAATCGATGCATTGTATCGTGAGAGTAAGTATCGCGATGCATCGATGCAACGATTATTTTGCACACCCCTATAAAAGATATTGCAAGATATACAAGGTACAAGACATAATCCCATTGCCTGAGGAAGATCCCTCTGTTGGATCGAAACGTTGCCGTATGTTAAAATGAAATAAAGTATTTTTGGAGTTAATACACAGTGTGCAGACCGCTTCATCACACTACCCACTACCTTTTGTCTGGCACCTGGACAACTACTTGTGGATGTGCGCACCCTCCCTCTAAACACATAAGACATAATCCGCAATCGGTTTAAAAGACTGAAATGACAACTTCTTGATCCACCAGTGGTGCCAATTTGCCCAATATGCAGACCCTTTAGGTGTATATATTTGGGGTAAAAATATACCTTTTTTGTGAGCTCCACTTGTGGATCCATCAGCTACTGGTTTTGATTATCGTTTTATCTCTTCAGTCGGTATGTGTGACCTACAAGTGTACCTCTTTCTAGCCAGTGTGTGTGATGTGTGAGTGTATCTCTTTCTAGCCAGTGTGTGTTATGTGTGAGTGTACCTCTTTCTAGCCAGTGTGTGTGATGTGTGAGTGTATCTCTTTCTAGCCAGTGTGTGTTATGTGTGAGTGTATGTTTTTTCACCAGTGTGTGTGACCTGAATGTTATGTGTGTTGTCTCTACAGAGCTTTTGTGCCTCCCTGCATCAGGAACTCAAGGAGTACTACAGGCTTCTCTCAGTGCTGCACTCACAAGTAGGACACATTATATTCTCATAACGTTACGTTACATTGCATTGCATTTAGGGGTGTAAATCACAGCCTTCATGACGATACGATACGGTATCGATTTCTTAAATCAGGGATTCGATTTTTTTCGATACTTCAGAATTCCCCATGATATGATGCGATTCGGTTCGATTCGATTTTTTCAAATTACTTTTCCACTACTATTGTGTTATGGAACTAGGGCATTGCATAGGGGCCAGCGATTCGATTCTTTTCGATTCTTAAGAATGCCCCACGATACGATACGATACGATTAAATCTTCGTCCGATACTCCCGATACATCGATACTTTCCGATTTTATTTACATCCCTAATTGCATTGCATTTTATAACAAGAAGAGCCCTCACAGAGCACTGTAGTCCACCAAGGCGGCTTAGCTTAGATCATCCCATAAAAGCAACTTCAGACATGTTGAATACGTGTAGCAGTGTATTGAAAAGTTATTTTGCGCACCAACAAATTAATGAATAATAATGAAAGGTGTCCAACTCCTTGGCGGAGGTCATCGTTTCAAACTAATGCATGTATAAACATCCAACTCTCACTTTCAAATGTCACATTTATTTAATGCAAATACTAGTTTTGATGTCATTTATTTTAAATGTAAGATATTTCCTTTGATGGCAAAGTAACATTGATTATAGAGCAATGGTATCTGTGCTTTTGTCTGTCTCTGCTAGCTGCAGGTGGAGGATGAGCAGGCCATGAGCCTGGGAGTGGACAGCACACTGACACTGAGGAGGCTCCTCATCTGGACCTACGACCCCAAGGTCCGGCTCAAAACCCTGGCCGCTCTCGTGGACTTCTGCCAAGGTGCACATAGCAATTCTTTTCTTTGTTGATGATATTAAAAGTAATGAAAAAATATTTAAACTCACTTTTGGGCTGAGTGCATAGGGAATTTGTTGTGGGTGGTACAGTCTATCGGTCCTTTCTTTCTTTCTTTCTTTCTTTCTTTCTTTCTTTCTTTCTTTCTTTCTTTCTTTCTTTCTTTCTTTCTTTCTTTCCTTTTTTCTTTCCTTCTTATCGACATACTGTGTGGGTAATGTCTATTTTAGAGACCCAAATTAAAGAATGCTAATGTGTATGTACTGTATGTGTGCCCTCCAGGCAGGAAAGGGGGCGAGCTGGCGTCTGCGGTGCATGCGTACGGCAAGACGGGCGACCCCAACATGCGCGCCCTGGTGCAGCACATCCTGGGCCTGGTGTCCCACCCGATCCTCAACTTCCTCTACCGCTGGATCTACGACGGAGAGCTGGAGGACACCTACCACGAGGTCTGTACCGTCGTTTCTGCAAGTGTATACAGTACACACACACACACACAAGCATCTAGCGAGACAAAAGAGCTGAGTTATACAGAGCCTCAGCCACACCTCTTCATGGCATCCTAGGTCGAAAAAATGTCAATGTGGATTCCAAAAAGTTCTCCCTTGACTTGACTTTTTTCAAAAACGTTAACGTTAGTCTTGGCGCTTGCCCAATAAAACAAGTTATTTTCCACATCTGAAGATGCTCCGGTGACTCCTTTCTTCCCCTGCATTTACCAAGTCCTTTCCCGAGACGCACCAGATTGTGAAGTGCAGGAGCGCGGAGGATATCTCTCTTTGCTACTTGACTTTTTTCAACCTTGTGTCCTGTGAGAGGTCATCTCTGCAAGTGTAAAGTATGCACTCACACCACACTCAAACATCTGTCTAGATAAGCTCAGTTACAGTAAGCCCAAGTCACGCCCCTCCAGGCCATCTAGGGTCAGGAAAACATCAAATTGGGATGCGAAAAAAGGTCTCTCCCGTTTAAATCTGCAGTTGGTTAATGCACATAATTCCCCATTTTAGCCGCTCCCTTTCCCATCCTCTGAAAGGGTATCTCTAATAAACTAAAATGGGTGATAAAGTTGGAGAACGAGATGCGTGAAGAATTCCAAAAGGTCAGGTCATGAGACTGCAGTACCCATTAGACTGCATCAACTGCTCTCTATGATCTCTTTGTTGGGCCCAATATCTCTCACACACACTGCAACTCTCTCTCACTCACACACACACACACACACACACACACACACACACACACACACACACACACACACACACACACACACACACACACACACACACACACACACACACACACACACACACACACTCTGTCTCTCACACTCTGTCTCTCACACTCTGTCTCTCACACTCTCTCTCTCTCACTCTCTCTCTCTCTCTCTCTCTCTCTCTCTCTCTCTCTCTCTCTCTCTCTCTCTCTCTCTCTCTCTCTCTCTCTCTCTCTCTCTCTCTCTCTCTCTCTCTCTCTCTCTCTCTCTCTGGTCTGACATCCCAGAACAGGGCCTAATGAATCTGTCTGGGATGTCCTATTGTACTGTATGTGCTGGCCCATGGGACCGCTCCCATAGCCAGAGGGGTGTGGGCAGAGTTGTGGGCACTGCCATGGGGACACTGTCATGGAAAGTCCAACATACAGACATGGAATGGAATGAAGTGGAGACCAGCATGTTTACTGGAATGGAATGGAATGGAGTAACGATATAGAATGTATCTTGTTCTTACTATGCACATGATAACTTAAATGCATAGACAGTGGTTGCACACAAACAGAACTTAGGAGTCAAGCAGAAGACTGCTACAAGTAAACTAAGGTGGACTGTCTGAATACTTATTCACCACAAGGTTTTTGAGTTTTTGTGCTCTTCTTCAGACTAAAGGCATAAAATAATAGAACGAATAGAAGAATGGAAAACATTGCTCTTTATTTTATACTGTGTGTACATGTTACAATGTTATCTATACACAAGTCAAATGAGATTCAAAGCATCTCAGTCTTCAGTGCAACAAATGATAGTGGCATGGTGGCGTAGGCATTCCTCCATATCCTCCATAAGTTTTAAAGTGGTTATTTTACATGCTCATCGAGATAATCAAAGCAATTCAACGCTACAAAAGTGGTACTTTGTTAGTATGAAGTAGTACAGTACAGTACACATCATTAATGAGTACACCCCTGTTGAAAAGTAATATTTTAATAAACACACAAGTTATTCCCTAAAGCAAGTGTAATACAACATCTTTTGAGCTGACGACAGAAAAGCAAGGTCAATAGTATAACTTAAATGACATATTTGACCTTTTTTGTGAAATTATGCTGGTGCAAAAGTGAGTACACCCCTATGTTAAAGTGTCTGAGAAGGGGCCGTATCATTTAAGGGGGGCCGTGTCATTTAAGTTATACTATTGACCTTACTTTTCTGTCGTAAGCTCAAAAGATGTTGTATTACACTTACTCTATGAGCGTTTTGGGAATAATTTGTGTGTTTATTAAAATATGTTCAAAATGTCACTTGTCAACAGGGGTGTACTCATTATCCGCAGAAATACACCAGCGGCGATCTGAGCGAGTCGAGCGACGGAAGTAATTGACTTTGTATTGAGTCGAGAGACAAAAGCGATTCTGGAGACTAGAGCGATTTGCGCGACGAGCGCGACAATTTGAAGTTGAAATCTTTTCAACTTTCTATGACGCGGTTCGGCGACAAGCCGCGACAGCCAATGACTGTATAGAGGTCAGTGACCACAGCCAATGGGAATGCTTGAATGCTTTGCCTTCTGCCTGTACGGACATACTCTAGTCTCCTCAATCTCTCGTATCGCTTGCTGCTACACTCTGACGCTTGAATCGCGTCGCCGCTGGTGTATCTCTGCGGTAATGCTGTGCACTGTAGCAGTTTCATCTTGGGTCACTGAAGGTTGATAGCAAAATCAAGACAAGCTAATTTTTTACGTCTAATTTTAAGTTAGAAAAAACTAAGCTCGTGTTGCTTTAAGTGGTCTAGCAGGGCATGGTCAGAAGTGGCTTGCGGTGCATTTAGGAGCTGTTGGAAGGGCATGGTAAAGGGGTTGGCTGGGGCATTTGTTTTAAGACCTGGTGTGACCGGCTGTTACTTTTGTCCTGTGACATTTTAATGGTACGCTATTGTGTGGGGCTAATGAAGATGTTCTTGGCCTTGTAAGCGTTTGGCTTGCGTGGACATTTGTGCTCGAAAGGCCTGTACCTCAGCAACAAAAGTACACACACACACAGACAAGGTCTTGCCAGTCGCACACAAGAACTTCAGACACATACAAAGTTGTGCAACTCGCTAACAGAACTAAGAGAGAAATGCAACTTGTTCAGAGAACACACAGACACACGTTGGTGCCACGTTATGACATTACATTATGTCCTCGATTGTATGTTTTCAAAGTGGGGGACAGAAGGAGGTGCTGGGAGGGGCTGAGGGTGACAGGAAAAGTATAGGACAACAAAATAAGTAAGGGCGGAATTCTCCCGTCTCCACTTAAGTCGGTTTTACGCGCGCATATTTTACGCGGTCTTATCTTGCGCGTATTCTCCCCTCTGGAACGTCGCCACACCCCTCACGCTTAACTCAGAAAAACAGCGCGTAGCCCAACATAGGCGTGATATATGCTAAATGGGGGGATGAGTCTCCGCCAAGTTCATCAGTTGTGGCTACAAAGAAACTATGGAGCATGGATTTTCAGATCAACCATGTGAAAACCTCGGCAGTCCATTGAGATCCAACACTGAACTTTAACTTTGAATTTAAAACCACGTGCCAAAAGTCCTCTTGCAAAAGCATTTCAAAATCTAACCTCCGCTCCTTTTCACAAGCAGAAGGCAAGTATTGGAGGTGAGATAATGAGATGGAAACGCGATGTGTCCCTTTGGCGGGAACTCAGCTGAGCGTTTTGGTGCGCAACAGGTTGATTGAAATAATAAACATGATTGAACGTTTTGTTAAAAATGGAGTTTGGCGTGTTGCCTGGACAATTCCGGAAATCAAAAAGTGATTTAAAATGCTGATCATTCCCACAGTTAAACAAACACATAGTAGGCCTGTTTGCTGACTTTTAAAAGTGTTTCTCCGCTTCTCTGTACAGCAACGTGACATTAAAATAATTGGAAATATGTGGATCTCAGCTGTCCGTCAGCATATTACACTTAGGCTACATGCATGCTGAAGAATGAACAAGGAAATCGATCGTCATGAAAAAATGGAGACTTTATATTCTGTCGCAGACATGGGAATTAATTGGACATGGGCATGCAATGCCAAGCCAGGACTTAAACGTGCAGCTGATGGGGTGTAATAGAGACCAGAAGCGAAATGCCAAAGACATGCTCTGATATGTAAGCCTACCTTTTACGTTTAGCTGTAATGACATTCAGGAAATATTTTCTGCCTTACAAAAACAGATAGGACAACCTGTAGCCTACCTCAGTATGTGGTGGTTTTGTATGTCGGGCATCAGTTCAGAAAGTTTAATAGGTTACATGCACATATGCACGAGTTCCAATAAATCACAAAAGTGGAGGAGTTGAAATAAAAACCCTTTACTTAACGTCGTGGCTACAACATAGTAAAAATGGTGAAGGTTGTTTTTGAATAGGCATACTTTGGGTGGCTGTGAGGACGACTGGAACAGCGGTCTTTAGTCTGACGTGCCTTGTCAATTTAGCCTACTTGTGCATGGTGCAACCTGCAACAAGGTGTTTTTGGTTTTGGTTACCATCCGTGGAGACAACATGATGATCCTCATACTGATTAATTAATTACCTGCTTTTGTTTGTAAGTTCACCGATATGAGAACATGCTCTGGGCAGCTGGTCATATTTTGTCACAATTAATGTAGGATGTCAATGTGGAACTGTGAATGAATTTCGATTTGGACTCACGCTGACGGTAAGGAACATCAACAAAGCATACCGTGTAACATGTTCAAAATGCGAGCCAAGCGAGCATCAAATGCAATATTACATTTTACCTCATAGTGGCGCTTGACCTTACTACAGCCCTTTGATGCGCGTAAAGGCAAACGCGCGTAAGTGCACGGGAGAATACGCTTAGGATTCATTTACATGCGAAACTCCCTGATTTTGGCCTGGCCCCACCCAAAGTGCGCAACTGGTAAAATTCCGCGTAAACCCCGCTTAATCACGGATTTGAGTAACTGCGGAGGCGCTGTTGCACGCTATTTTTGTCTTAAGCGGGTGGGAGAATTCCGCCGTAATTGAATAAACTGAATAACTAACGTGAAACAAAATAAAAACCAGCTAAACAATATTAACATTAAGAACATCATTATAGTAATCTATCGCATCTCTGAACATTATACTATTATCATTATTATTTTACACACAGTGGGACACCGAAAAACTAGTGTGGCACGACCTTTGTAAGGCCTTGGCTGGAATCTACCATTATGGGGGCCATGTCATGGTTAAGTTTTCAGAACGCCTGACTTACAACACACCCCACACACACACTGCATTTGCTAGTGAGACACAATACTGTAGTAAGCAGGAAGTGCAGAGCAAAACCAAGAGTGTCAATATACAGATTTTGGTGGACGACCTTCAGAGTATGCCAACAGGACAAATTGGTGCACAGGGTTATTTGCACAGGGTTAAGGATGAGGCATTTTTTTTTTGGTTCAGTGTATTTATGAACTAGATTCATTTACATTTAGTTTCATTTGTTTCTCACTTGATATGTGTTTTTGATTGTAGTTTTTCGTGGCCTCGGACCCTACGGTGAAAACGGATCGGCTGTGGCATGACAAGTACTCGCTAAGGAAGTCCATGATCCCCTCCTTCATCACCATGGACCAGGCCAGGAAGGTAGACCACACGGTCTGATTAGATACCACCAATATCATACGTCACAATACAGTAGAGCAGGCCAGGAAGGTAGGCCACACTGTCTGATTAGGTACCACCAATACCATACGTCACAATACAGTACATTTCACCATAGACCAGGCCAGAATCATGCTGTCTACTCTACAGGATACCACCAATACCATACGTCACAATACAGTACATTAAACCAGTGGGTCTTCACCTTTTTTACTTAACGCACCCCCTTAACTGTGTCCAAGACAAGCCGCACGCACGTGTATACACACTAAAAACTGATTTAAGTGATTAATTACAGTGATTCTTGCTGGAGACATTAACCAATACCTTAATCACTATACATGGGGACCAAAACATGTTTTAATTTGATTTTGATTTGGCCTAATTATAATGTTCGCAAGCAGAATTTTGGTTGCATCCTCAACAACAAAAAACAATCCACGCACCCCCTGAAATCTCTGGCACACCCCAAGGGGGTGCCCGCACCCCAGGTTAAAAAAACACTGCATTACACATAGACCAGGCCAGAATCATGCTGTCTACTCTACATGATCCCACCAATGCCATATAATTCAATTCAATTCTCAATTCTTTATTTACTTCAGACTCAAAGTACATGGTCCATATCAAGACAACAGTCAATACATTACATAGAGAAGTTAAGACAAAGAAAAAAATAAGAAATAAAATAAGAAAATAAAATGAAAGATGGGGACACACCCATCAAACAAATAGGCACTCTCTCCAGTGTCGCCTAAGCTTGGAGGAGAACCTTACAGAACACTTTACTGGACTCACTAGGGTTTGAATAATGCAGTTTTGAGAGCAGTCCAATCTGCACATGAACTTATAAATAACATTTCTCAAGACTGCATCACACCCAGGCACACTGGAGTACACAAAGAGGTTGCTAGCACTGGTCCATCTTGGTAGCTTCATCAACAGTCTCATAGAGTCATTATATGCTACTGTCAGCTTCTGGTAGCTGCTTTTCTTATACCTACACCATAAGTGAGCAGTATACATGGGTGTACAGAAGGCTTTAAACAGAGAGCATTTGACATTGACTGAGCACATGCTAAACTTGCGAAGTAACATGTTGGCCTGGGCATACAATTTACGTCGTTGACGATATATGTCACGATCATCACTGAGATCATCCGAAATTATATGACCAAGGTACTTAACTTCTTTACACACCACAAGTGGGCTATCACACAAATAGAAAACAGGGAATGTCATCTTCTTATCTTCTTTTGTTCTCACTATCATGACATTACTTTTCTTTGCATTAAATTTAATGTCATAAACAAGCCCATATTGAGTGCATACTTTAAGTAATTGTTGCAGCCCAGCACTACATGGGCTCACAATGGCCAGATCATCTGCATACATAAGGTGATTCACCAAAGAATTACCAATAAAACAGCCTGTGGAACACAAACTTAACTGGGCAGATAAGTCATTCATGTAAACATTAAACAAGGCAGGAGATAAAAGCCCACCTTGGCGGACACCATTAGATACATGAAATGGGGTGGATATACCACACCCCCATTTGACACGCATCGTCTGTTGGCTGTACCAGTACACAAGGATCCTGATGATGACCTTTGGGACCCCCCTCTGTAGCAATTTAATAAATAATTTAGTATGATTTATGCGGTCAAAAGCCTTAGAAGCATCGAGGAAACACATAAAAACAGTGGAGTTCTGGTTCACATATTGAGCTACCATTTCCTTTAACGCAAATATGCACATATCAGTGCCATGTTTCTTCTTAAAACCAAACTGGTTGTCTGTTGTTAAGAGAAAAACATCAAGCCTTTTAATGAGGACCTGTTCTAAAACTTTGGAGGGAATACTAGACAACGCTATAGGTCTGTAGTTGTCAATACTATTCAGTTTGCCTGCTTTGTCCTTCAGTACAGGAACAAGCAATATGGCCAAAAGAGACTCAGGTAGCACTCCGTGGGTGAGGAGTCCAGTAAAACACATTGCTAAAAGAGGGCAGAGTTTCTTGCTGCCATACTTCAGGTGCTCAGCACAGATTTGATCCATGCCACATGCTTTATTATTATCAAGTGCAGATATTGCCTCAAGAATTTCATCAGATCTTATTACAAAGTTTTCAGATGAATCAATATGATTAACTTCAAATGGCTCATTCTTTATACAATTAAATAGATCTTGGTAATGCTTACGCCATTTTTCAACAATATTTTCAGTACCAGACACCCCATCTATATCAGAGGGCAGAGATGTTTTGCAGTTGTTCATCGTTTTCACCTCCTTCCAAAAGTCAATATAATCATTGTTCTGTAGCCTATTAGCAAGTGCATCAGCTCTACAATACAGTGCATTACACACATAGACCAGAATCATGCGGTCTACTCTACATGATACCACCAATACCATACATTATATTCTATTATATTTACATTTTCACCATGGACCTGGTCAAGAAGGTAACCCCCTCCCCACCCCTCCTGCTTTTAGAATAGATTAGACAGCACTGATGCCTTACATCACATTACATGACATTTTACCATGGACCATGGCTCTGCTATTACTGCAAACTAGACACCACTCCCATGCAGTATGTCCACAGGCACTAGTGCAAGTGAATGCTTTAATTGTAATATGTTTTATTAAAAAGACTGCTTGTTACATAGAACAGACACTGCAATTGCATTGCATTATATTACTTTGTCGAAAGCAATTTGCAAAGGAGGCTTGAAGCAAGCTAATGTGGAAAAGTGTAGAGTGTTTGTGTGCATACTACAACCATTCGGCAACCCCTTCACCCTTCATTGCTCCGATATCAGATGTGCCCTCTGCCCATACATCCCCAATGAGATTGATCTGTGCGGTTCTTTTAAGTATTAAGTGGTTTAATCGCCCCGTGGATCAATTTCCCTCCAAACTTAGTGCCCCTCTTTTTATATGCGTTATTGGCTGAACTGGGCAACCTTCAAAATATCATAATCTTCCCATTAATGTATCTATTACCGGAAAACCACAGCAGACGGTCTGAGTGAAACTCACGAGAGAAATTACATTTGTATGGCTCTCTGCCTGTATGGTCATGCCACATGTCTGCCCAGTGCCTCACTCTCATGTGGCTCCAGTCTCCTAATCTCTGTGACTTGACGACGCACATGCACACGCACACACAGGCACAGGCACAGGCACGCACACACACACACACACACGCATACACACACACACACACACACACACATGTTGTTACTCCTTATTTCCTGGTTATTAACGCCCATAATGACAGCTGAGGTTGCCAGTGTTTACTGCCTGCCAGCATCGGTCGTCCATCACACATACACACATGGGCACGCACAGCATCTTAACCCCACATGGCTCCAGAGATTGTAAGCAATACGTTGTACAGAAATAACTACCGTAAACTGTTTTGGATGAAAGCATCTGCTAAGTATAATGTAAACCAGTGGTTCCCAACCTATGGGTCGGGACCCACCTTATGGGTCGCCAAAGATCCACAGGGGGTCGCGGAGCCCTCTTGATTTTAAGGGGTTTCATTTTAAATATATATAGCCCATGTTGAATAAAAGACAAAGCATTTAACTAACAAATGCATAGAAGCAACAAATTGTAAGTGCTACATTAAACATTTATTCTATATTTGACCAAAGACGAATTGAGGAATAAAATAACTAAAATTAGTTTTCGCAGGAAACAGAGGGCATCTTGAGACTCCTTCTTGTGCGGGCGCTCGCGTGGTTGGGTCACCAAAGCTTACAATAGTAAAAACATGGGTCCCTTAAGAAAAAGGTTGGGAACCACTGATGTAAACTAATACATGCGTCCTTGTGCCAGTTAGCCCTGTTGACACGTGTCCGCCTGAATCGCAGGTCCTGCTCATCGGCAAGTCCATCAACTTCCTGCATCAGGTGTGTCACGACCGCACGCCGTCCGGAAAGATCCCCCCGGCATCCAAGGCCGTCGACTCGCCCAAAGACGGTAAACATTATTTATTTATTTATTTATGCGTATATCCTGGTACGCCTTGCCTAAAGATGGCAAGGGGTGCTCTTGTGTATTTATCCATCCAAGAGTTTTGTTCATTTTGATTTGTATGTTTTTTTTCACCTTTTGTGCAATGGACGATCTTTGATTAATCCGAATCTGGCTACATGTGATGTGTATTTGGCTTACGTACGTGTGTAATATGTAATTTTTGGCTTTTTTCTTCTGTTTTAGTTGCACTTATAAAACCTGCCTGCAGAGGTGTGCACTCTCTCAGTGCCATTGTAGTTTATTTGTGTATTTTTTATTATATTTGCGATTATTTTCCTCTGCTGCTTGAGCAGTGGAACTTTGCTCTTACTGTTCCGCCTATCTCCCGTGAGACTCCCCCTATCTGATGGGAGCTGACACGACTAGGCCCCACATGCTTGTAATAGCTGCGTTTGTATTTCGGGGAGATAAAAGGGCCCGCGTATCGAACCCTCCCCATCATGCTGCAAATGGAGAGGGGGGAGGATTGATCTGTTGGTGCGAGGCCGCCACAATGGCTATCTGTTGTTGTCAGCCCCACATACTGTGTCTCCACTTTGTGAAACGTGTGTGTCGATAGCGGCCTTGTTTGGTGCGTGCGTGCATGCGTGTCTGTGTGTGTGTGGATGGGTGCCTCGTTTGATGAGCGTTTGCGTGCGTGTGTGTGTGTGTGTGTGCGCGCGCGCGTGTGTGTGGATGGGTGCCTCGTTTGAAGTGTGTGTGTGTGTGTGTGTGTGTGTGTGTGTGTGTGTGTGTGTGTGTGTGTGTGTGAGTGTGAGTGTGAATGTGTGTGCGTGCGTGCGTGCGCGCGCGCATGTCTTTTTTCACCCTGCTGCCACTCTGGCTCAGGCGATCAATACCTTTACCGTTGGCTGCCGCTCCGTTGTCCTTGGAGCCAAGGCTGCATCCAAAGATATCGCACCATTGTGTTGCATGTGTATTGCAGCCCTCTGTGTTTATCCTACTCTCGTGTGTGTGTGTGTGCGTGTGTGTAAAGAGGGACAAACGGTTCGTGTTTGGACATTTTAGTGTATAGATCTGCCTATCTTGGTCTTTCAGGACCAGCCTGTTGTCCTTGTATTGTCAGGTTGACACTGTATTTGTTCGGATGTTATTCTTCTTAATGACGTGTGTACGTATCGCTGCTAGTATGCGTCACTCGTGCATGATGAGACAAGTAAACACTACAAAGATGTTGACATGACCTCGTTGAGGTGGTTGTAATACAGTGATCACGGCATCACAGGCATAAAGGTTTCTGGTGGTAGTATCAAAAGGACCATTCATAGTGATGTACTGTATCAAAAAGTGTTCCTTATTGCAGAAGTCCTTCTCTTGGGGAGGTCGATGTCTTCTCCTAAATGATCTCTTCGAGATGTCACTGTTGACACACAGGCAGTTATCCTATAGGAGTACAGATTCATCACATGATGTAGTCTTGTTGGAAAAGTATGACTTGGGAAATGGTCTTAGTCATGTACATGTACAGTAATTCCATGATCACTGAAACTTGGTTTGGTTTAGAGTCAACAACCCCAATCCTTTTGATTTAAACCCTGCACAGTAGGCCCTTGTTTTTAACCCCACCTCCTGCAGTTGGTGTTCACCGACATGTTCCACGATCAATCAAACTCTGATAGTAATTCCAAGAACCTGGCTGAATAGTTTACCACTTCCTGTAGTTAACTTAGCCAGGTTCATCACTTACAAGTCCAGGGTAGTGTGAGCATTACAACTGCATGTTGAAATTGGCAGAAGTTACACTTAGCCTTGTTCTTGAAATAGTACTGTCGTTGGGGTTTCAACAGATCAGCCTTTGATTTTAAACCCCAAACAGCCTCCTGACCAGTATGCCCCTTTTTTGTGGCCTTGATCCCCCTGCAGCTGCAGAGCTCTTCACAGACCTGGAGGGGGCGTTCCAAGGCAAGATTGACGCGGCGTACTTCGACACCAGCAAGTACCTGCTGGACGTGCTGAACAAGAACTACCAGCTGCTGGAGCACCTTCAAGCCATGAGGAGATACCTGCTGCTGGGCCAAGGAGATTTCATCAGGCATCTCATGGACCTACTCAAGTATGTACACACACACACACAGACACACACACACACACACACACACACACACACACACACACACACACACACACACACAAACACACACTACTGAGCCAGTGAGACTTCATCGGGCACCTCATGGACCTACTCAAGTATGGACACACACACACACACACACACAGGGAGATATACCTACTACTAGCCTGATTATCATCAACTTTCAAATCTCTTCGAGACTTGGTCTGACCAAGAGCATAGCAATTAACATTTCCCATAACTGCATTTCCCAAACGGCCTCCCTTGGTTTGAGATCACCTACTGAGTTTCTCGTAGGGGAGATGTGGTTTACGATTGCCAATGGACGTTTATTGTAGGGTCGACCGATACAGGTTTGTTAATGGCTGATGCCATAACGATTTTTTTTTTCCATCACCCTTGGCAAATACCCGATTTCCGATACCCGATATTTAGGGCCAATATGGGTTTTTAAAAAAAAGGGTAAAAAAATGACAAATATTCCAGGTCTCAGGTTAAAAATAAACATTCCTTTTACAATATCAAATTGAGGTAGAACTTGTAGCTTTTAATCCCCCTCTCTAACAATCAAGTAATGTCTAACAATCAAGTAATAAAAAAATAAAGTGTCTTGGTGCTTTACAAAAAAAAACTGAATGACATAAAATAATAAATATTGCGAATCGGCCAAAACCACAGGCGTATCGTCCGATACCGATACACTTAAAAAATGCAAATATCGGCCCAATATCGAACCGATATATACATCGGTCCATCCTTAGTTTATTGTCCTTTACGGAATGCATCATTTGGTGTTTGTGTAGCCCATAACCAATTGTGACAGTTGTATACAAACAAACAGTAAGCTTCCATTGTCAAGTCATACGAGTCATCATCTGTCCAGCTCTCCCCGCTCGCGGATTGTCTCCCTACGTCAAGCTAGCGCTTTGGGACGAGCGTCCATGCTGTCTTTCAGATCGAAACAGTTCTACAAAGCAGCATGGGATTTCTCAGGCCAAGTGCTAAGGGCAATTTGAACCATAATGACAACGGTTTAGTCTTACCAACAGCCTTCTGCTGCCTGATACGATCGAGCCCAGACTAAAGTTTTCACATTTAATCTGGCTCACCAGGCTAATGCAGGCACGCACTGAGGGTCACATTTTTAAATCAACTGAGATGACTTTGTGCTCATAATCAATTAATAAAAGCTGGACTGTGCCAGTAATGCATTACACACACACACACACACACACACACACACACACACACACACACAAGGACCTTAACATCGCTAACTGTCCACTGTGTCCCTCACTCCCAAACCTCCTGCCCTCTTCTCTCCTTTCTCTTCTCTACCCATCTCCTATTCCCCAATTCTCTCCTCCTTCTCTCCTCTTCCCTTCTTCCCCTCTTCTTCACTCCTCCCTCCTTCACCTCTTCTCTTCCCTCTATCCCCTTTCTCCTCTCTCCCTCCTCCTCTTTTCTCCCCCCCCTCTCTCCTCTGCAGGCCAGAGTTGGCGAGGGCGGCCACCACCCTCTATCAGCACAACCTGACGGGTATCCTGGAGACCGCCGTGAGAGCCACCAACGCCCAGTTCGACAGCCCCGAGATCCTCAAGAGACTGGACGTACGACTACTGGAGGTACACACACACACACACACACACACACACACACACACACACACACACACACACACACACACACACACACACACACACACACACACACACACACGAACAGTTCAATAGCCCCAAGATACTCGAGAGACTGGACGTACGACTACTGGAGGTATATACACGTAGCCTGATTTTCAAAGACTTTCAAATCTATTTGAGACTTGGTCTGACTTGGAGCATAACAATTAACGTTTCCCACACGCCTTGGTTGACCCACCTCCCTTGGTTTGCTACTGGCCAAGGCCAGAAAAGGCTTAGCAGAAGTTTAAACCAAACATTTTCTTAGTCCCAATATAACTTTTCTGCTCAAACCACGTCACTGCCTTGAATACGCCTCTACCCAAGGCAATTGGAGCTGCTCAAAGTTGACTGGTTCCCTACAAAGTGTGTGGAGTTCCTGATTTTTCTTGAGATCAGAAAAGATATTTACAGTGCTCTTGGCCTGACTAAAAGCAACGCCGAAGTTGTTGTGTCACTAGGAGGGCGTGGCCTGGCTTATACACACACACACACACACACACACACACACACACACACACACACACACACACACACACAGGCACGAGATGCTCAGTAGACTGGACATGCACTCTGTCTCACACAGTGACACTTGGGCATGTGCAGTCAACTTAGGACAACTTGCATGTCTGGATGATATCCAGTGCTTTGAATTTTCCAAGATAAAGTCTCTGTCTCAAGTTCTTACTGTATGTCTGCTTCTTGAGCAGAAATGAAATGAATGGCAGATGGTTCAGTTTTTTTAATACTGTAAATTTGGTGTCTGTCTGGTTGAGTATGTCATTTCTTCCCTGCTTCATCGTAGGTGTCGCCAGGAGACACGGGGTGGGATGTCTTCAGTCTGGACTACCATGTTGAAGGACCCATAGCTACGGTAAAAAAAAAATCTATTTGTTGCCTAATATTTGTTGAATCATAATATGTTTTGTACTGGAAGTTACTGTGCACTTTGAGCTTGATGGTTCAACTGGTGTACTGTGTGTGTGTGTGTCTCTGTGTCTGTGTGTGCGTGTCTTTTGTCTTGTCTTTCCCAGGTGTTCACGCGTGAGTGTATGAGCCACTACCTGCGGGTCTTCAACTTCCTGTGGCGTGCCAAGCGCATGGAGTACATCCTCACCGACATCTGGAAGGGACAGATGTGCAACGCCAAGCTGCTCAAGACCATGCCTGGTGAGGAACGCACACGCACACACACACACACACACACATACATATTTTACACACACGCACACACGCTCACATACTGCCTCTGTCTGTGTTACCTATGGATGCCAAAAAGACACACTTTTAGTAGAGAAAGTGCGCNCAACTCCGAAANGTTTCTTACAAGGTCTTTGGGTGCGAGCAAACAGCAAAGTTCATGTCAAATTCATGCCAAAAACACACACACACACACACACACACACACACACACACACACACACACACACACACACACACACACACACACACACACACACAGGTGGCATTAATGAGAATGTGCGCCATACACACACTGGCTTAGTTTGTATTCATGGCCAAGTGTAAGCGCAAATGGTTCTTCCTGCAGTAGATGATGGTTATTGTAGTGCCGTTCAGTACCATGAACACTAGAGGGGGACATTGAGAGGTGTGTGTTCAGAAAAGATACAGCTCTGCTGTTAGTTGAAGTGAAATTCACCTCTAGTTGCTTGGCATTTTCCAGAAAGGCTTTTTGGTGGGTGTAAAAGACCACACTCAGCCTGTGATTTATATTCCAGGGTTCCCATGGGTCATGGAATTTCTGGAGTATCATGGAATTTCATGTTTTTCCAGTCATGGAAAGTCATAGAATTTTACCATTTTGCATGCACAGTCATAGAATATCATGGAATTTTCTTAACAGTTGTGTAAAAGCAAAAACTTTTTTTGTTTGGTGTATAACATTGTTTCTTACTGGTTATACTACAACGCTTCGCCAGAGACAGTTAAGTTTTGTGCTGTAATATGCAACATTTTAGAATGCAATGAGCCCACTAAAGTCTGGCGGTGGTTCGGTATCTGCTCTGGGGGTGAAGATAATCTTCAGTTTTCACACTTTAAAAAACGTTTTAACATAATTTCTTTATACTGAAATGGTCATGGAAATTCATTTTTTTGGGGTCTGGAAAGTCATGGAAAATCATGGAATGTTATATCTGAATTAGAGTGGGAACCCTGTATATTGCACATCCTGGAAGTAATTGTGTTAATACTTGCCTTGATGTTGTGAAAAAGACGCCACCTGAGTCACTTCCTGTCTTTGTGTAACGTTCTTGTATTGTGTGTTGCAGAGTTGTCGGGTGAGCTGCACCAGTGCCACATCTGGCGTGCATTTCTCATAGTTGCTAACTATGTTAGCTGCTTTTCTCCTTACAATGCAATTTCCGATTGGTAACCACCCATGTTGCTTACTGGCTAACAACTACGATTTTGAGAAAAGCACCCAGGTTGCTGGGCATGTTTCCATAAGGATATTACATGCTTTTTGGGAGGGTGTAAAACATCACACTCCATCCTGTGATTGATTTTCTTATAAGTAGATTGTACATCCTGAAAGTAATCGTGTTAATACTTGCCTTGATGTTGTGGAAAAAGACATGGTCACGGCACGCTCACCTGAGTCACTTTGTGTCTTTGTGTAACCTTCTTGTATTGTGTGTTGCAGAGTTGTCAGGTGAGCTGCACCAGTGCCACATCTTGGCCTCGGAGATGGTCCACTTCATCCACCAGATGCAGTACTACATCACCTTTGAGGTTAGCCCACCCAGCCGTGCAGGCGACGTACAGCTGCACAGCCCTCTGTGCTCCTCTTGACTGTCTATGTCTCTTGCTTTTGCACTTCAGCAGTTTTCGCAAAGTCTCTTTTAACACAGAGTTTACGACTGTACCCCCGGTGACTATAAATCAGACCAATTACTTATCTTGATATTTCAGGGAGTGTACTGGTCTCACCACGGTTTCTTTTTTATTTATTTATTTGTGTGCCTCCTTTGACTGTGTGCGCACTTGACCCTGCAAAGTCCAGCTGTTTCCACCAGTGTCTTTCCAAGCACACAACTATTTACGGCGCCCTTTATCGAACGGTTCAGTGTAACCGTGGCCGTGTACACACTTGATCCTGCAAAGTCCGTCTGGTTCGACCAATGTGATTGGACCGTTCTCTACCAGGGTGCAGTAAAGTGCTGTGTGCTTGAAAAGAGCAGGAGTCTCAAGTGGTGGCACAGCATGGCAGCAATCATGGAGCCTGGCAGCACTATGCTCTGTTATCATTCATTGCAAATAAAGTGTTTACACAAACATTAGCAATGGGAATACAATATATTCTGTTCATAAGTAACATGGATTTTTTATATGTTACAGTGTGGCTTTAATGGGAAAACTGTCTTCAAATGGATTTAATGCAGAAATGTGAAAAGCCTCTGATTTCATAGATCTGAATACAGTGACGAGCTGTGGCCCAAACACTTACCGGTGCATTTTTATTGTTAAGGGTACCACATTGAATATGCATACCCTAGCGAAATTAGTCTGTCCATCTGTCCAACCAACTACGAATTTTCATTGTCCCTCTGGAAAACTAATAGAAACCACATCCATTAGACTGCACCTGTCTGCACTGGCCAGCGTTGAATTAATCAAAACCAACTATAAAGTGCATATGGCTTTTCTTGGGAGGAGGGGGAGTGCCATTTGCGTAAATGCAACGCACGCACATGGTTGTCTCTGGGGAGTTCTCACTGGCTGACTAATCTACATCACAAATGAATATACAATACAGTGTTAAACAAACTCCTCATTCTGGAATTTTGTCAAAAGGTAATTGGTCGGAATGTATTTTGATATTTGATATTTGTATTTTGATATTTTTCTGTTGATAATAGTGAGCCTGTGTGTGCGACTGTGCGTTTGTCTGCAGGTGTTCATGGGATGTATTGTGGAATAATTGGTCAGAATGTATTTTGATATTTGAGATTTTCATGTGTGTGTGTGTATGTCTGTGTGTGTGTGCGCTCAGGTGTTGGAGTGTTCGTGGGATGAGTTGTGGAATAAAGTGCAGCAGGCTCAGGATCTGGACCACATCATCGCAGCCCACGACGTCTTCTTAGACACAGTCATCACGCGCTGCCTCCTGGACACCAACAACAGGGTAGGGCACACACACACACACACACACACACACACACACACACACACACACACACACACACACACACACACACACACACACTATCACCATCACCATCCACGAGGTTATTATGTCTCTTGGACACTAACAACAGGGTAACTACCATCACATTACACTTCTAACCTTAAGGCATGGCCCCTTCTATAAAGAGCTGCTATTATGTCTGAATGTCCAGAATGGCATTCATTTATTTGCGTACAGTGTGCTAAATAATTAGCAAAGAATGAGCTAGAGGAAGGCTAATACACAACGGCCTTGGCACATTATCAACTGGCACACTACGTAGAGATGAGCATGGATTTTCATATTGGCACCAGTCTGACATCAAACGTTATGATTCAATTCCACTTATTTATTTCAGCCTTTCCCTAAATCGACCAATTCTTGATTTAAGATGGCTCTTATGCTCTGTTCCATTCTCTGTACTCTGATGTACTGAGTTGTGTACTGAATGTGTACTGAGATTAGGGCTGCACAATTAATCGTAAAATAATCAAAATCATGATAATATAGTGAAATCAAACTCTTAATTTTAATCGTGATTTAATCGTGGCAATAGTGACCTACTTTTGAGAGCGTCCCTGAAGCCAGAACATACTGACAGACTGGTGTTTCTGGCCAGAAATCTGTCCACTTAAGTTTCATGCTATTGCCTTTTACATAATTATTACAATTCATTTTATTTTGCTCATCCCGTATGTAATTCATTCTTGGTTATATTTCATCTTGTTATAATTTTCCAAAAAAATCTGCAAAAATCAATAATCGTGATTAATAATCGTGATTATGATTTTGACCAAAATAATCGTGATTATGATTTTTTTCCATAATCGTGCAGCCCTAACTGAGATGCAGTGCACTTTCTGCCCTCACGTAATGGCAAAATTTGAGGATGAAGTATAGGTCCAAATCACATTCTGTCTGACACTAAATGACGGTTCAGAAAAAAGGAAAAAACGGAAGCGCTGCGTGGATCCAGATCTTTTGACACGGGTGCTCTAACAGTGTGTGGATAAAGTTGACATCAAAAAATTGAAGAGCAGGAAACTGTGGCACTCCGTTTTCTTATTTTTTAATAGTACAACGGCAAATAGACTGCCCGACGCGTTTCGACACAAGGTCTTTGTCAGGGTGACACACGACGGTTGTCGTGTGTCATCAGAGTTTACCAACCGCCAAAATACAATTCATCACTGTTGGTTAGGTTAACATTTTTTTGTTAGCCCTGTCTCTTATGCATATGGCGATTGTCTTTCGAATCAAAACTATGCTGTTATTACGAAGAGTCAGCAGTTTGACAGATCTGATGGTCAACTACGTTACAAACATGGCGGTCTTTGAGTGCGAAAAGTGTACAGTAACCCCACACTTCAAATAAGGGCCGGTTTGAGGGTATTATCCGTGTACTTGAGTTTACAATACACTTCACTCGCCACATACTCAGTGCGGAAATGGCGGTAAGTACGGAGATGGGAACACACGGTTAGTCTGAAGCTTGTGTTGTGTGGCGTTATGTCCACCTCTGCAGTCGCTGTTGAACCAGCTGCGGGCCATCTTTGACCAGATCATCGAGTTCCAGACGACTCAGGACTCCCTCTACCGCTCAGCTCTGGAGGAGCTACAGCTACGCATGCAGTTTGAGGAGCGCAAGAGGCAGCGCGAGAAGGAGGTGAGCGCTTAAACACAAATATATACACACACACACACACACACACACACACACACACACACACACACACACACACACACACACACACACACCCCAACACACACACACACCGACAACAACAACATGTAATTATCTAGCACAGTTGGCTCAAAGTGCTTTCAAATACATATACTCATTCTCACGTTCACACACCAGCTCCGGAGGCTGCCAAGACCCCACGCACGCACACACACACACACACACACACACACACACACACACACACACACACACACTTTACTTCTTTATTTAAATCGACAGATAGACAATTAATCGTGTCACAATCCAAATTTGGCTTAAAGGAGTCTTATGCAGCACTAAAATCTTCTGTTTGTGATGCCCTAAGGATAAGGGTGGCACCTGCATTTCCAGATAAAGAGGCTCTCAATTATACAGAATCCTGAACAGAATTTTGTGAATTGTTAAACCCTACACACACACACACACACACACACACACACACACACACACACACACACTCACACACACTCACACACTATTCTTATACTTTACATGTGTGCACATGCGCACACATCATGATGAGGACGTCCCATTATAATGTGACAAACTCATAACACCCACACAAACAACACATAATACACACTCTACACAATAAAAGGAATCCCACATACTAGTCTTGCCATGTTTATCCTGTGGTTTCGACTTTCTGCTGGTGGACTGATGACTGTGCCATAAAAGCAGCCGTAATAAAAGGCTGAGTGTGTGCCGCAAACAAACAGGGGGCCACTCTGCAGCAGATGTGTCTTGTTTTATGGTGGAGTGGTAATGAACAGGACAAGAGTGGCTGAAAGGTGTCCCTTCATCACACTCCAAAACGCCTGACTCCCAACCCTCACCTGTATCAGCCAAAGACCTCCTGACCGCTTCTCAAAACCCTGAATCCTCTTACAGTCAAACAATTTACATAATGACGACACTGATGCCTAATGCACGTCTTTCATCTTTGCTGTTGTTCTGTCTGCTTGTTCATTGATACCAATCACAACTGCTCATCTTCCACTTGCAGTTCTAACGGGCTTGCCGGGTCGACGATCGACCCTTGTTTAAAATGATAGAAATTATGCCCAGAGAATCGTATATGACAGTGAGATAAAGCAGGCGGGTTCTTTTCCGGTATCCACTTTACGTCGGGTGAACGCCCCTTTGGGAGACCTTCGGAGTCTTGAGGTTGAGAATAAATTGAGTCCCCTTAGCGCTGTAGATGGCGATAGCGCACGTCTTCTGCAAACACCACGAAAAGAGAAGAAGGAGGGACAACGCCCCCTTAGGAGACCAATTTTTCAGCACACGCTTTTGCATTGAGTGGGCGTGTTTGGATTCCTCTTATTATATATCCAACCTCTTTGTTATGCCTGTGCCCAATTTGACCCCTCTGTCCAGACAAATGTCTTAGTGTCTACTGTAGTGACAGGCCTGGTGAAGGGGAAGGGGAAGGGCAAAGCAGGACAAGGCAAGGCAGTCCGTCTTGTGTGGGTACACATTGCTAATTCAGGCCGTTCCGTAGTGGTGGTCAGGCTACTAATGGTGAGGTCAATGGAGAGAGTGTGTTCATGTGTGAAGGGCAGTGCCAGTGTCTGTTTGGATATAGTGTGTGGTGTGCTACAGTACTGGATGATGCTGCACAATGTCACCCGAAGTGGATGAGTGGCTGTCGTTATAGCGGAACAATTTTCATATAAATCTTTAAGATGGCTTGAAGGTTTCCCCCCCCCAAAAAAAAAAGTTGTTCAATGATGTCCAGAGTTAATGATAATAATTCTTGTGTTTTCGTATCTAAATTTACATGTCTGTGTGTGTGTGTGTCTGTGTGTGTGCGTCCGTGCGTACGCGTGTGCGTGACAGGGTGAGTGGGGCGTGACGGCAGAGGAGGAGGCTGCTGAGAACAAGCGGATTCAGGAGTTCCAGGAGTTCCATGCCAAGATGCGCTCGGAGCTGAGGATCCTCTCCTACTCTTACCAGGTCAGTGCCCAACTTGGAGAGAGAGAGAGACAATGCACCCATGTCACCAGTGCAGGTGCTGAATCAGAGATTCTTTAAGTATGAGATATGCCATTGTAATCGGTTGCTATGGGCACCATGTGACCAGGTTCTGGTCTGCCTAAAGGGACGTGTCATAATACTCCTAGCATTGAATAGAACAGTCCTTAGGTCTGCCTAGGTCTGCCTAAAGGGGGATTTCCCCCCTCTCCCACCCGGAAACAATGGGCCAATGGAACCTCTCTCTCTCTACTCTTTCTGGTTGAACTGCTAATCTGGCATACAGGGCATTTCCTGTCGGGCCAACAGTCCTCAGGGCCCCATGATTGAGAGAAAGGGGTGCAAACATGTCTGTGCCTGTTTTGTTCCCAGTTTATTCCCCTTCAAGGCGTGCAAGGCAAGTTTTGGAACTATTGTCAGGCTGTGGACCCTTATTATTTCCTTTCAGCTGTCCCCTTTAACTTAGTTTTCCAATCAAATGTTTTCTAGTCTGACCACAAGACAGCCATTTCCCTTATGTTTTTTTTTTTTTTTTGCTCCCCTAATTTTCTTAAAAAATGTGCACAAATATTACTCCCCCTTCTTCCTCATCTCCATCTTCCTCTCCCCCGTCCTCTTCCTACTCCTCCTCTCTTCTCCAGGGGATAGTCCAGCAGTTCCTGGTTCTCCTCATGACCAGTTCGGACGAGAGCCTGCAGTTCCTCAGCTTCCGGCTGGACTTCAACGAGCACTACAAGGCGCGAGACCCACGCCTGCGCAACTCCCTGGGCGCCACAAGGGGGCGACGAAGCTCCAACATATTATGAATCAAAACGGCGGGCCTCACCCACCAGGCCAAACCAAATCACAGTACATTAGTATGGACACCCAGGTTCCTATTCAATCAGTTGTAAACAGATTTGAAGGATTTTTCAACTGTTGATTTTGCAACCAAAAGACAGGATTTCCTGTTTGGAATTCCCCATCAGAAACGTCTACACTACGGGATGATTTGCGTTTCGCATAGTCAACCATTGATGTTCATTCAAGGAGCATTACCCCTCCCTCCGTATGATGATGATGGTGACAACCTTAATTTATGTACTCATTGAAACAAACTGGGGTAGTCAACGCAACATCTACTGATCTACATCTATTGGCAATTCCAACCAGGAAAAACAGTTCTCGAGAGTTGAAAATGCCTCAAACCCGTTGAACCTGTTGCTGTCTCCTTACAATGTAGAGTGATTGGGTCAAACAATCATTATGAAACTCCTCACGGCCTTCTTCACAAATAGAGGAATATAAAGATATTATAGAGAAGAAGAAGAAAAAAAGAATTCGCAGCCTTCCCCCCCACACCATTGCCAAATAAATGAAAAGGTGTACACAGAGGGAAAAAAAAAATATCGCTTCAAGGGAAGAGTGTGTGTTAAAAAAAACGTGTGTGTAGAAGCAGTGGAACAAGGTCACAGATCTGCATAGTGTGTCGCGGTTGTCAGTACAGCTTGCGTGTTTTTTCATATTGTGTGAATTGAAGTTTACATAATTATTTAAGTGATCTGCTTTTGTACATTATTCTGTTGTGTGTGTGTGTGTGTGCGCGCGTGTGTGTGGTACTGTTTTCTTTTGTTTGTTTTTGTTTTGTTTCTTCTGCATGTTGAGTTCAGACGTCATGAAATGCAGATACAAGAAAGAGCTAACTTTTCAAAGATGCTTCAGCCTTAATGCATACAATACCGTTATTTCACTTATTTAATTGTTTTGCATTTTGCAGAATTTTCTTGTGCCCCTTTCATTCCTTTTCTGTTTTGCGATCTGTGGCCTTTTGTTTTCTTTTAAAGCGTAAACAAGCCGTACTGAATGACCACTTCCCTCCATCCCACGTCATAGCTGAGAAGGGTGAACTCCTCTATTTTGCACTTGCCGCCTTTTTTCACAAAACGGAGGTTACCCTCATCTTATTATGTGGCCATGCCTCAACACAAAAAAAAAACCTAAAACAAGCTTGGCGCGGGTATTGTAGCCACCTCTGTTTTTTTTTAAGGTGACGCAAAAAGGAGATGGCATCATGAACCTGCACTCCTGCAGGCTGTGCAGTTCTCCCCAGTCGAGTTTTCAATGCCATTCTAATTTCCACGTGGCTCCACCTTAAATGCCATCCCTCCATCACTACTCACCCATGAGTGCGTCTTAATATGCGACCTTGCCTCCTCCACTTGCGCTTGTCTCCTTGCCCCGCCTCCTGGCCCCTCCTCCGTGGAGAAAACGATAAAGTTTCCCAGCTGTCAGCCTAGCCACAACAACTTTTGAGGGACTGTTTTTCATTCACCATAACAATTGCAAACGAGAAAAAGACTCTACAATTGAGCTTTTGCAAGATATTGAAATATAATGCTGTTGTCAGTGATGTCATCATGACGAGAAGCGAGTGGAGGAGGCAAGGTCACATATTGGGATGCACCCCTTATCTTATAGGGGAACGGGGAGAGGAAGTGTCCCTCTCTTGTACCCCACTCCCATCACTGTATAGCACAGATTTATAGTTTAAGTATATGATGTAAGCAAACACATTGTCATTTTTGTCTTTAATAAATAAACCTTTTTTTACAACGTTTGTTTTTAACATGTCATTTTGTGTTGGAATGTAATGTTCTTGATCATACTAAAGAACTTGCTAGACAAGGTGCCAACGTTGCGGGGTTGCTGGATGATTGGTTGGTTTATTAGTTTGGTTTAATTAAAAGTGAATTGAAAGCCCACCTGTAAAACTCCCATTGTCATTGTGCCACAGTACACAAGTGCACACACTGAAGATGCATGCATCCCCCCCACCCTGGCTGGACAGCAATCATTGAAGAAGAAAGAAAGCGCAACTGGGAAACTTCAACTCCCATTGTCATTGTGACACAGCACTCCATAGCACACAAGTGCATATTGCACACAACAAAATTGCAGTTACGCCTCACCCGTGCAAGGGGGTAGCCCCCAATGGCGCCCCAAGGGAGCAGTGCGGCGGGACAGTACCATGCTCAGGGTACATCAGTCATGGAGGAGGATGGGGGAGAGCACTGGTTAATGAAGTACCTGAAGTATTGTTTTAGTGGTGCTCCAGCGCACTAATAGTGCAATGAAGCACACTTTAAATTGCAGAAAATACTACACTTAGTTTATACTAAGCATAGTCATCAAAAGTAGGCCTACACACTTTAAGGGGTAGAATGCCCTAATTTTTGTCACTTCAACTTTGGTGGCATATTAAAATTTAATGACAACATCTCAATACAAACAAATTACACCCCTTTAATCCTCCAGTTGTGCTCTATAAAGCACAACTGGATAAAAGTGATAAAAATTGATTAAAAAAAATCATGTTAAGTGTTTCAAATTCGAATAATTTGAGTATGAATGCAAGTTGGTCAAAACCAGTGGTTATCCCTAAATTGGGACACTCGGTTTCCTATTGCGGGACAGTGTATATTAAAAGGTCTCTAAAACATGTTTGTGTAAAATAGTCCAAAATGTCCAAAATCTGCCACACTTAAAGACATACAGTATCAGCTACACATTTAGAGCATGTTTTATGAATTGTTTGTACTGTCTTTTATTGGTAAATATGACTGAGACTGTTTGAACCCGTTGCACACAATTGGTTGCTTCAACATGGCACCTCTTTTTGAGGAAAAAACTTCCGGTTATTGGACCCAAATGTTGTGCTGATAGCTATGCTCTAATATATTAGTCCACAAAAACTTTGATATCGATTTAAATATCCATTTTTTTTCATGTGGACATGTTGTTTGACTTCATAGTAATTGTTTGACTTATTAAATTACTGCTTTTACAACTGTCCTACATTAGGCAAATCGTGTGTCCCTCTATAGGGCCGCACATCCTAAAGTGGGACATCCTAATAATATGGTTTAAAATAAAATATTACATTCTTTTATATACAACACACATTATTTTCTGATGAACATATACCTACTCAACATATTTATCAAAAAAATGACAATGTTGTCTTGATTGGAATAGATTTATACCCTAAATGCATATTTGGCCAAATGCTATGTGATTTTTTGCCATTTGAGGGACTTCACCCAGGGTCCTTCTTCTTTCATTGTAGCCCCTCCAAGGAGTATTACTATACAAATACTAAATCATGATATTCTGATAACAGGATGGCTTTGATTTGGTTATAGTTTTATTAACATTTACCAATTTGGGGCAAAGCTACACCCCTTAAACCTTTAGGTGCCACATTAGGCATCGTCCCACTTTACGGCATTCTACCCTATATGTGTTTTTCACCTGGGATGTGATGTGTGATACTGTATACTAATCTGGCATTGATCTGGCAAGATTATGCTGACGTCAAGGGGGTGTTTGTTCAAAAAAGGTTGAGAACCACTGATTTAAAAAGTTGACTGAATGAGAAATGTCTTGCTTGTTTATTTGATATATTCCGCCGTTATATTTTTAACCCAGACACGCCCATACACACCTCTAAAAAACTATGAAAGTGAAAGTGAACCACAGTTCTTCTTGGCCTCACTGAGTGCCTACACAGAGAGATACCTCCAGTCAGGTAAGAAGCAGGCTAGCTGCTTTTTAGAATTTTAGAAGAGGTACAAATGTGTGTGCTAATTTGTATATTTGTGGGGTACTGACCTTACCCTGTTTTTCCATTATAATGTATTACTAAGACATTAGGCTATCTTTAACCCTTAAACCAGTGGTTCCCAACCTATGGGATTAAGGTGGTTAATTTTAAATACCCTAAATAGCCGATGTTCAATAAATGACAAAGCTTTCATTTAAATAATATATACATAGAAGCAACAAAATGTAAATGTAAACATTTACTATATATTTGACCAAAGACAAATAAAGGAATAAAATAACTAAAATGAGTTTTTCGCAGGAAACAGAGGGTATTTACTGTAAGTGACTCTCTCTCGTGCAGGCGCTCGCACGGTTGGGGCACCAAAGCTTACAATGGTAAAAACATGGGTCCCTGAAGAAAAAGGTTGGGAACCACTGCCTTAAACGACTTGATGTCTGAAAATTGTATTCAGACCTCATTGTCATGTACTGTATTTTGTAAAGGGTGTGGTAGTTCTTTTATGTTATTTTTATCTTGAGCACCTGTTGGACAGGTTTGAATCATATTTACAGGACAAATCTAAAATTGCACACATTATGCTGTGTAGACATTATGCAGTAATTATGTTTGACTTAATTAATCATGTAAAGTGTAAAAGTTATCTTTAGGGTTTTTTTCTTTTAATTTAATTTATTGGGCTGTTTGGTCTTTTTACATGATACAATCTGGTCACGTCTAGTGCAATGTAAAGTTGCTGGGCCAGCTCAACATGTTTCTTTCCATCAGACCTGCGTTCTGGGAAAATCTCTCACACTTGACTCTCTCCACAAGGTGCAGGTTACACATGCAGCAGATACATGTATTTTTAAATATGGATATTTTTTATCCGTTTACATATAACTACGGCATGTGGGTAAAAAAAATGCCATTGTGACAGGTGCATTTTTAGCATCCTAAAAGACATATTTTTAAATCTGTTTAATACCCTGCTTATGTGTCAATGAGAAGCCGAAATTGATGCATGTTCAAAAACATCCATTGTATGTGTAAACAGCGTTCATGAAGTGCAAGTGCCTGAAATATACTCCGATCTTAAACACCCGGCAATTTAGTTTCTGACCAAAGAGCCTATGTTGGCTGGTTCTAATTTAGAGCCCTGCTCATCACCACAACCACTGCGGCTGCTACGGGGAAAAAAAGATTGGGCAAAGATATATGCTTTGCACTGATGCAAAACTAATCCAGTGTGCATTATTTTTTACAGTGCAGTTTTACTTTTTCATTATCAAAATGTGTGTTGACCCATTATAAACATCAATTGCCCAAATGTATATCCAAACTAGCCACTCTCCTTTGGTCATCACTGGTGATGGATATTCTTCTCTGTTTGTTTTCTAGCTCAGAGTAAAGTGTGCACCTAGGCACAGGCCTTCTGCCTCCAACATGAGTCTCTCTAAGGAAACACAGACAAACCCAGGACTAGAACAGGATGATGCTGATGACATGTGAGTGTGTGTGTTTGTGCGCGTGCCTGTGTCTGTGTCTGTGTGTTTTTGTTTGTCTGTGTGTGTGTGTGTGTGTGTGTGTGTGTGTGTGTGTGTTTGTGTGCATGCCTGTGTCTGTGTGTTTTGTTTGTCTGTGTCTGTGTGTGTGTGTGCACATGCATGATTATGATCTAGGGACCATATAATAAATGGCCAACCTGATATCATGTGTATGTCCTAGACCACTGGTACCCAACCTATGGGTCGGGACCCCCTTATGGGTCACCAAAGATCCACAGGGGGTCGCGGAGCCCTCTTGATTTTAAGGGGTTTCGTTTTAAATATATATAGCCCATGTTGAATAAAAGACAAAGCATTTAACTAATAAATGCATAGACGCAACAAATTGTAAGTGCTACATTAAACATTTATTCTATATTTGACCAAAGACGAATTGAGGAATAAAATAACTAAACTAAGTTTTCGCAGGAAACGGAGGGCATCTTGTGACTCCCTCTCGTGCGGGCGCTCGCGTGGTTGGGTCACCAAAGCTTACAATAGTAAAAACATGGGTCCCTTAAGAAAAAGGTTGGGAACCACTGTCCTAGACCACTTCACCCAAAGAGGCCAGACTCCCCTACACACAGCCATGTGTCCATGAAGAGTGACAAGTCCATGTGTCAACTAATAGTGTTTGTAACAGGAGACTCTGTTGTTAAGTAAGACCCACAGTGTGTGTGTGTGTGTGTGTGTGTGTGTGTGTGTGTGTGTGTGTGTGTGTGTGTGTGTGTGTGTGTGTGTGTGTGTGTGTGTGTGTGTGTGTGTGTGTGTGTGTGTGTGTGTGTGTGTGCAGGGCTCTCAAGTCTCACTCTTTGAGACTGTGACACACTCATCTGAGCGAGTTCACACTGTCACACTCCACACATGGTATTTCACACTCTGAAGTTTTGATAACTTATCCAATTGGCGCACATGAATTCATCCAACCTATCCACAGACGCGTCAGAAATAGGTAACAGTGCTTCTGTGTTCAGACTAGTTACCACGCTATTCAGCCAATCAGAAAATAGATTGTTCGGTTGTCGGGCAGATCAGAGCAGTGGATCAGAGTTTCATCCAATAGCGCACGCAGCAGAGTTCAGAGAGAACTGTAAAATTTACGAATTGCAAGTAGGCGAACTGGAGACGCAGGAGCCAGGACCATCAGATGATAACTTCATACAGGTGAAAATATGAGACTTGAATTAGTTAGGCTACTGTTTTTACGCCTTATACCAATATTTCCAGCCCATGTAGCCTTGACTGTTAGGGACGTTAAAAGAGAGCAACAAAGCTAGCTAGTCTATAACCCCAGCTGATTGTTTGATGATCATCCCTCCCAAACATGATTGAACGTGGAGACAAGAGGAGTGGGAGGTGGTCAAATATTAGACAGACTGGAGAGAATGGAGGAATGCAGAGGTAGTGGAAGAAGAGAGGGCAAGTAAGCTAAAGAAGTCAGGGGCAACCAATAGTGCTTGAGATATCATGGTATTGAATTAAAAAGGGTATTATTTAGGTCTGATGCCTAAATAAAGTGATTGGACTTTATTTTAATTCGGGCTGATAATGTCAATGCACAATAAAGAACATATGCCTACAGGTAGCCTATTTTAGGCTATCCCCCCACAATGAACATTGTCTAAAATCATCCCCCTCAATGAAAATGGTTAAAAAAAAATCACCTCCCTATAAAATATACATCCCTTCTTCACATTGTGTTAAAATTTACTTTCAACAACTACATTTTCAAAATTTTCTCGGGGGAGAAACCCCCAAACCACTAATAATTAGAATCAATCTGACCATCCCCAGCTGCTTATAGGCTATTTTACAACTCGAGCACTGGTTAGGATTAAGCATATTGAATACATAGTGTATTTGGTCTAATCAAACTTATTAACCTAGTGTCGATAAGTCGGTGGGTGATGATGGGTCGATGCCCCCCCCCCCCCTTTATTTATTTATTTATCTAAATCTCACTCCAAACAATCTTCAAAACTTGAGAGCCCTGGTGTGTGTGTGTGTGTGTGTGTGTGTGTGTGTGTGTGCACATTAGCACATTATTTAGGAGTATATCATGAATAGCTAACCTAATATCATGTGTATGTCCTAGTCCACTTCATCCAAAGAGGCCAGACTCCCTTACACACAGCCATGTGTCCCTGAAGAGTGACAAGTCCATGCGTCAACCAATAGTGTTTGGAACAGGAGACTCTGTTATGAAGTAAGACCCACAGAGGTGACATGAGAGTGGCTAGACAAGTCACAGAGAGAGACAGAGAGACAGTCTAGACGAGTGTCAGAGACAGAGATAACGAAATGGGGCGGGAATGAGTGAGTGAGTGAGGAAGACAAAGAAAACTGAGATATGAGGTGTCTGAGGCATTTTAAGTCATTTTAAGTAAGTGGGTACAAACCAGCTGTGTGTGTGTGTGTGTGTGTGTGTGTGTGTGTGTGTGTGTGTGTGTGTGTGTGTGTGTGTGTGTGTGTGTGTGTGTGTGTGTGTGTGTGTGTGTGTGTGTGTGTGTGTCTACGCATGTGTGTAAGTGTGTGTGTGCACATTATTTAGGTTTACAGAGTATATCATAAATAGTTAACCTAATATCATGTGTATCTGTCCTAGTCCACTTCATCCAAAGAGGCCAGATTCCCCTACACACAGCCATGTGTCCCTGAAGAGTGACAAGTCCATGCGTCAACCAATAGTGTTTGGACCAGGGGACTCTGTTATGAAGTAAGACCCACAGTGTATATGTGTGTTTGTATGTGAGCGTGCGCGTTATTTAGGTATACAGAGTATATCAGAAATAGCTAACCTAAAATCTTGTGTATATCTTAGTCCAATTCATCCAAAGAGGCCAGACTCCCCTACACACAGCCATGTGTCCATGAAGAGTGACAAGTCCATGCGTCAACCAATATTGTTTGGAACAGGAGACTCTGGTGTCAAGTAAGACCCACTTTTATCTTAATAGGATTAAACACATTCTTTAAGCAAAATTATGATACCATTGGTACTGTGAACCTCTTCATTAGGGTTGTGTCTCTGTTTCTATGCCAACTGCTGCTATATATAAATAGTTACGCTTGAATATTTCTAGTGAGCTCTTGAGTAGAAGTGTGTGTGTGTGTGTGCGTGTGCGTGTGTGTGTGTGTGTGTGTGTGTGTGAGAGAGAGAGAGAGAGAGGGGGGGAGAGAGAGAGAGAGAGAGAATAATACAATATACAGTAACAACGATAAAGCTTTTGTTTCCAGTTTTGCACAGTGCATGCCAAATATTACATCGAAGAACATGAGCAGAGAAGACAAAGAGACAGAAGAGTACTTTTCTGTAGTAAAGATGTAAGTTGATGACCAGTTATATCTCCAAGTCAAAGATCACATGCTGACGCTCAATGGGTTCCTCTGAATCTTTGTGATTCTTTTCATCACTAATGTATTTACACTATCTTATTTTATGAAACCTGTGCCAATGAGGACTTGACAGGCTTGGGCACAGAATCAAACAAGAATGTGTTTCCTTGTTTTACAGGTACAAAGAAATCTGTAAACTAGAAATACTACAGGGCTACAAATCCCATCTGCAGAGGAAGTTTCAATGTTTGTGTGAGGAACTCTCAGGCCAAGGAAACCCTACACTCCTCAATGACATCTACACAGACCTCTATATCACAAAAGGAGATAGTGGAAAGGTCAATGATGAACATGAGGTCAGACAAATTGAGTTAGCCTCCAAAAGATCTGTATCATGTGACACACAAGTCAAATGTAATGACATTTTTCGTCCTTTACCTGGACACATGAAACCAGTTAGATCTGTGCTGACAAAGGGTGTGGCTGGTATTGGGAAGACAGTCTCTGTGCATAAGTTTATTTTAGACTGGGCTGAAGGAAAAGCGAATGAGGATGTCGACTTCATCTTTCCTTTACCTTTTCGGGAGCTGAATCTGATTCAAGAGAAACAACTGAGCATGCTAGATTTAGTTCAGCATTTTTTCACTGACATGAAAGGTTTCAATGTTTTCAGTGATGACAACTACAAAGTGCTTTTCGTATTGGATGGTCTAGATGAGTGTCGGATTCCTCTAGATTTCTACACAACAACAAAGTGTTGTGATGTGACAGAACCAACAACATTGTCTGCTCTGTTGACAAACCTCATCAAGGGGACTTTGCTGCCCTCTGCTCTCCTCTGGATCACCTCCAGACCAGCAGCAGCCAGTCAGATCCCTCCTGAATGTGTGGACCAGGTGACAGAAGTGCGTGGGTTCAATGACCCCCAGAAGGAGGAGTACTTCAGGAAGAAAGTCAATGATGAGGACCTGGCCAACAGAACTATCACGCACCTGAAGTCATCCAGAAGCCTATACATAATGTGCCATATTCCTATCTTCTGCTGGATTGCAGCCATAGTTCTAGAGAAAATGTTAAGGGCAACTGACAGAGCAGAAATTCCCAAAACTCTGACTCAAATGTACATCCACTTCCTGGTCATTCAGACACACATCAAAAAAAAGTATGCAAACATGAAGGATATGGGTGGAGAGATGCTTTTCAAGCTTGGGAAACTTGCCTATCAGCAGTTGCAAGAGGGTAATCTGATCTTTTACCAGAAGGACCTGGAAGATTGTAACATTGACATCAGAGAGGCATCTGTGTACTCAGGAGTGTGCACCCAGATCTTCAGAGAAGAGATTGGACTGTATCAGGGAATGGTCTTCTGCTTTGTGCATCTCAGCATTCAGGAGCATCTTGCAGCTTTATACGTGCACCTCAGTTTCATTAAACAGAAGGAAAATATCTTAAAATCATTCACCTCCAGATCCAAACTTGCTCAGGTTTTTAGACCAATGTCAGAGTCTCTGTACGACCTACACAAAAGTGCAGTTGATTTGTCTTTTGAGAGCAGAACTGGGCATCTGGACCTTTTCCTACGCTTCCTCCTGGGCCTCTCACTGGAGTCCAATCAGAATCTTCTGAAAGATCTACAAAAGACAAGCAGCCAACCATATGACACAGAGACAATTGTCAAGTACATCAAGAAAAAGATAGGGGAAAATGCATCCACAAATTCAGGGAAATTTATTAATCTCGTCCATTGCCTGAATGAGCTGAATGACCAGTCCTTAGTGCAGGAAATCCAAAGATATCTAACCTCATTTGGTCTAGAAAGAGCCAATCTTTCCCCTGCACAGTGGTCAGCTGTGGCCTTTGTGCTGCTGACCTCAGAAGAGGAGCTGGATGAGTTTGATTTGCATAAATACTACCCATCAGAGGAATGTCTTCTGAGGCTGATGCCTGTGGTCAAGGCATCCCGATCAGCTAAGTAAGTCAGTACTTAAATTAGCAAGTGTATGGCCCTACCATGGCTCTAACGAGTCCGGCCCGGGTCCTTTGCCGACGATTCCCCATCTCTCTCCCCATTCACTTCCTGCCTGCCTCTCCTTCTGTTTTATCTCCAATCAAGTCAAAAAGACCAAATAAATCTTGAAAAATAAATAAATTGGCAAGTGTATTAGGGGTTAGGAAGGTGTTCATAATGTTGCAGCTTAAAGAGTGTTAGGGTTAGGCAGCATCATCTTTAATCATAAGATTTAGACTGTCCCAGGCATGGCTGTGTTGGTACACCCTGAAAGCTAAATGTGATAAACTGTGTGTGCATCTGTGTGTTTGTGTGATGTACCCTCATAAATGTGCACAATTCTATAGGTGGAATGTCTGTGAAAAGACATTACTACCAGGGGTGTAGTGGGCGCTGTACACGGGGGTACGCAGTCCACCCACTTCTCCTGAGGAGAGATTTAAACAAACCTTCTGCCCATGTTTGAAAAAAAAGGAATGAGCACATAGCAATATTGCAGGTGTTGGACCAAACAGATGAAAACAGAGACGAATGACAGTACGTCAGTAGGACAGTCAGGACAGTAGGGGGGTTTTGACATGATAAGTTGCCTAATTATTTGATGACGTCACAAATCGCGTACCCCCACTTCAAAGATCCCCACTACACCACTGATTACTACTGTATTACCCTACTATTACACTACTATCACCTGACAATACACTGAGCCTTTATTGTTGCCATTCTGGTAACAGCTAATTTATAACATGTCTTAACAAATTTGAAGGAATTATCCTTATGAAAACATGAAAACAATGTAATAATTCATCACAAATGTGTATTATGATAATTCACAGGCTTAAAGAGTGTACGCTGACAGAGAAAAGTTGTTCCTCTTTGGGTTCAGGCCTAAGCTCAGGATCCAATCTCAAACAAATGGATTTGAGTTACAATGATTTGCTTGACTCAGGAGTGGAACTTCTGAGTGTTGCATTAGGAAATCCAGTATGTCAACTGGAGAAACTAGAGTGAGTATAGAAGTAGTATTATCCATACTCTGTGTGTATCCATGTGCATGTGTACTTGTGTGCAATAGTTGAGATGTGTTCAGATAAATGATGATGTTTTCTCCAGGATGTGGCATTGTAGGTTGACAGAGAAGAGCTGCTCCTATCTGGCCACCACTCTCAGCTCAAGATCAAATCTCAGAGAACTGGACCTTAGCTGGAATGAATTGAAGGACTCAGGAGTGAAATTTCTTAGTGCTGCACTGAGGAATCCACTCTGTCAGCTGAAGGCACTAGCGTGAGTAAAGAATCAGTGTGTGTGTGTGTGTGTGTGTGTGTGTGTGTGTGTGTGTGTGTGTGTGTGTGTGTGTGTGTGTGTGTGTGTGTTTCTGTACGTGTGCATGTCCATTTACACCCTTAGTTGCTTCAAAGTGTTCAGGTATAAATATGATGATTTTCCCATCAGGCTGTCGTCCTGTCAACTGACCGGACAAAGCTGTGGCTGTCTGGCTTCAGCCCTCAGTTTGGGATCAAGTCTCAGAGAGCTAAACTTGAGTTGGAATGATATCATGGACTCAGGAGTGGCATATCTTACTGCTGCATTAAGTAATTCACTTTGTCAACTGGAGAGACTAGAGTGAGTATAGCAGTCCATTACTTGTGTGCGTGCAAGCATGCATGCGTGTGTGTGTGTGTGTGTGTGTGTGTGTGTGTGTGTGTGCAAACACAGGGCATGTGATGCGTCAGTGCGGTAGTGTTGGAGTAGAATTAGTGCTTGCAGGTTAGTGCATGCTGGTTAGTGCAGGTTAGTGCATGCTGCATGTCGCTTCTGCTTGTTGCTCTCTGCTTTCAGCTACGGCCACCGGCTAGCCACCTCCCTAGGGGGGAGGCGAAAAGAGGAGCCGAGCGCGTAAGTCTCCTCTGCCGGTACACAGCCTCTCCATTGCCAAGACCTGTACACGCCTCCTCGTGGCCACGCACGGTAACTGGTACCTTGCGGTTCCAGGCAAAGTTGTATGGGATCTCGGAGTAGCAGGGGGCCCCAGAGACGTGGCATGCAGGCCCGCTACAATGTGGACACGCCCTGCTGCCCGTTAACCCCTGCCCCAGCTATGGGCAAATAGCAAAGACCTCAACGGTGGACCAGGCGGAGGATGGCAACAGGCAGATGTACCACAACGGCTGGGAAGGCGGATGAAGGCTAGGGGAGTAAACCCTGAACACAAATCTGCAGGTGGGGACAGGCAATAGGCAGAATCCAGCAGACCGGATTACTGGCAGTCCCTTGCAGCTCGAATCAGAGTGAAGGTCGTCGTGAGTTCCTCATGCCACTGGAAGCTACTCTGTTCGAACGAAGAATGGTGGGAGTAAGGACTGCGCACCCCTACCCTCACCCTAATCTCTTCCCTAGCGCAAGCTCCTTGTTCCATCACCCTTTCCTTTCCACCCCAGCCCCCAAGCCCCCACCAAAGCCCTGTGGCGATGTGGAATGGCGGCAGGCACAGGCCAAGGATGTGGCTGGAAGTGCCTAGTCAAACCATGCACACAGGCGGCAGTGGAGTGACGGTCGTTGTGTTGTGGGATGGGGCAGCGCATCACCTCGGCAGCTTCCACTGTGACTGAGCAGCTCCACACTGCTCACCCCTGACGGGGAAGGACCTGGAAAAGGTGGTCTAAAAATTGTCTGCTCCCTATACTCTGGATGGCTTGCCGCAGCCATCGGAGCATCCCCTACTGCGGCCGAAAAACAAAGAAGATTATTCACCTGAACATTGCCACCTGGAATGTTCGTACCCTACTGGACATGCCTGAAACATCCAACAGACCTTGCCGAAGGACAGCTCTTGTGGCCCTTGAGCTTGCAAGATACAACATAGATATTGCAGCCCTCAGTGAGACAAGATTACATGGCGAGGATTCCCTGACGGAAGTGGGTGCAGGCTACACCTTCTTCTGGAAAGGGGTCCCCGAAGGCATGCGTCGTAACCACGGTGTGGGTTTTGCTGTGAAAACCAAACTGCTACAGCAAATCCCAGAATCCCCTGTAGGCATCAGTGAGCGCCTGATGACATGGCGCATTCCTCTTGCCAAGAAGCGCTTTGCCACACTCATTAGTGCTTATGCACCAACCCTGGATGCAGATGAGAAAACAAAAGAAGATTTTTACCATCGTCTTGACGAAGTCATTCAGAAAGTCCCAGCCGCCGACAAACTCCTTCTTATGGGTGACTTTAATGCACGAGTGGGCAACGAGCATCTCATCTGGAAGAAGATCATTGGTCAACATGGAGTTGGGAAAATGAACAACAATGGGCACCGTCTACTATCCCTCTGTGCAGAGCATGAGATGCTTATTACTAATACCACCTTCCAGTTGAAAAAGCATCTCAAAACTACCTGGCAACATCCCAGATCTAAACACTGGCACCTTTTGGACTACATCATAGTTCGCCAAAAGGACAGACAAGATGTGCTGATCACTAGAGCTATGCGGGGAGCAGAGTGCTGGACTGACCACCGCATGGTTAGATCCAAACTACGCCTAGTCATCCCACCTTGCTGTCCCAAGATGGCCCCAAAGACTAGAAGACTAAACACCACCGCTCTCTCCAACCGAGACACCATTAATGACCTCCGTCGCCACCTTGCATACAACCTCTCTTCTGTCCCAGAGGAAGCTGATGCCAAAGACTGGCCAGTTCTATCTGCCGCCATCCACTCTGCCGCCTCAACAGCCCTTGGCACCAAAATCAGGAAACATCAGGACTGGTTTGACAACAACTCTTCCCACATCCATGTGACTCTGCAAGAAAAACAACAGGCCCACAAAGCCCTGCTCTCCAACCCACAGTCATCCATGCTAAAAGCCAACTACACCAAGGCTAGAGCCCAGACACAGCTGTCACTAAGGACCATGGAGGACACCTGGTGGCTGGAGAAAGCAAAAGAAATCCAACACCTTGCTGACTGCAGTGACACGCATGGCTTCTATGATGCAATCAAAGCTCTCTATGGACCAAGGAAGCAAACCCTTACTCCTGTTAGATCTGCTGCTGAAGACAACCTCCTGAAGGACCGCCAAGAGATCATTGAGCGTTGGGCTGAACATTTTAAAGGTCTCCTCAATCACAGCAACCCTGCAGACCCCAACATCCTTGAAAAGGCGCCAGCTATGCCTCAGATGCGACATTTGGACAGCCCTCCTGACTTCAAAGAAACATCCAAGGCAATCAGGAGCTTGAAAAATAACAAAAGCCCAGGACCCGATGGCATCCCTGCGGAGGTGCTCAAACAAGGGGGCTATCTCCTCACACGCCGCTTACACCTCTTGATCACCAAGATCTGGCAGTCTGAGAACGTACCTCAGGACTGGAAGGATGCCAACATCGTCGTTCTCTATAAGCAGAAAGGGGACAGAGCAGACTGTGGCAACAGTCGAGGAATTTCTCTCCTCTCCACAGCAGGCAAAGTCCTTGCAAAGATTATGCTTTCCCGACTGGTTGCATACATCTCAGAACTTACTCTGCCTGAAACACAATGTGGCTTCCGTAAGTGCAGATCCACGACCGACATGATCTTTGCTCTACGGCAGCTACTCGAGAAAAGCAGAGAGCAGCGCAGAGACCTCTACATCGCTTTCATTGACCTCAGCAAAGCTTTTGACACCATTAACCGTGACTTGCTCTGGACACAACTTGGCAAACTTGGTGTACCACCGAAGTTCCTCTCTATCCTGCAACAACTACACGAAGGCATGCAAGCCAGAGTTGTTATGGGAGGACATCAGTCGGATCCCTTTGAGGTCAATGTTGGAGTGAAGCAAGGTTGTGTCCTGGCACCAGTGCTGTTCAATTGCCTCCTCACAGCAATCACTCGACTGTTCCACCGCGCTCTGCAGCACAAAGATGGTATAGACCTGGAATACCGCCTTGATGGCAACCTCTTCAACATCCGGCGTCTCCAAGCTCAAACAAAAACATCAACCTGCCATATCCATGAGCTCCAATATGCAGATGACTGTGCCGTCTTGGCACATAGCCCAGAATCCATGCAGCATGCCCTGGACACCATCGCAGCGTTGTATCAGTCCTTCGGTCTTCAAGTTAACACCAAGAAGACAGAGGTTCTGGCGCAACTCTGTACCAGCTCTCCTTCACATCTTGGCTTCCATATCAATGGCAATCCAATCAGTCTTGTTCAGCATTTTACATACCTGGGCTCCACACTCTCTACAGATTCTACCCTTGACAGTGAAATTAACCACCGTATCAACAAAGCCTCATCAGCCTTTGGGCGCCTTAGAAAGAGAGTATTTGACAACAACAACTTGAAAACCATCACTAAAGTAGCTGTCTACAATGCAGTCTGTGTCACCACCCTACTCTATGGGGCTGAAACATGGACGCCGTACAGACGCCACATAAAGAGCCTGGAGATGTTTCACATCAGATGCCTGCAAAAAATACTCCACCTGTCCTGGGAGGACCGCATCCCCCATACTGACATTCTGACTGCCACTGGCACCACCAGCATGGAAGCAGCTCTGGCCAAGAGGCATTTACGCTGGGTTGGCCACACTATTCGCATGCCTGACTATCGCGTCCCACACCAAGTCCTTTATGGACAGTTGCTCAACTCCAAGCGGGCTGCAGGTGGCCAGAAGAGAAGATACAAGGACTTCACCAAAGAACTGTTGAAGCGCTGCAACATTAACCCTGACCACCTGGAGAAAATAGCATCCAACAGACCAACCTGGAGAGCCATGTGCAGCAAAGCAGCTGAGCAAGTCAACGAGACCTTCATTCAAAAGAGGATTGCAAGACGTGCCCAACGACACCGGCAGGCAGACCCCACCTCCCAATCAGGACATACCTGCTCCATCTGTGGAAGAGTGTGCGGCTCCAAAATTGGACTTCACAGCCACATGAGGTGGCATCAACGGCAACAACAACAGCAACGTTGACCAACACCCCCCCACCCCCAACCCCTCCCACCCGCCGGACCCAACCCCCTGGAACAAGCGTCATCATCGGACACGATGGACAGCTAAGAAGAAGAGTGTGTGTGTGTGTGTGTGTGTGTGTGTGTGTGTGTGTGTGTGTGTGTGTGTGTGTGTGTGTGTGTGTGTTTGTCGGGGAGGGGGACGACATAATAGTGTATGTTTGTGATCTCAACCATGTACTTGTGTTCTGATATGATGGTATTCTGATATTCTGGTTCCCCCAGGCTGAAGTACTGTGTGCTGACAGAGAAGAACTGTTCCTCTCTGGCTTCAGTCCTCATGTCAGGATCAAGTCTCAGAGGGTTGGATCTGAGTGGAAATAATCTGAAGGACTCAGGAGTGATCATTCTCAGTGATGCATTAAGACATCCACAGTGTCAGCTGAAGAGTCTAGTGTGAGTACATCAGTATAATTAGGGCTTGGTGATATGGAGGGAATTATATATATATATATATCTCGATATACAATATACAGTGCATCTCAAGATTTTCAATTCTAAAAAAACACGAAGCTACAGTATATCACGAAAGTGAGTACTCGAATCGTCTCGAAATGAAACGGGATTAAAAGGGAGGTCATCAGTGTGCGTTTCAACCTTTCTTTGCATTGAACTTTTACATTTTGAGTGTGCACCTGACTTAAATAGATTGGTGTGAGATTTGAATGCAATCCTATGGAGAATATCATGATCTGCTTCAGTAGTCACAGTGCATGTTGACATGCATGTTTCTTTTAGTTGTATTTCAGATTGCCTATGTTGACAGCATCCATGCATCCCCAAACCATGTCAGTCCCACTACCATGCTTGGCTATTGAGAGGATACACTTTTTTTGTAAAACTCACTTGTTTACCACCACACATGCTTGACACCATCTAAAGCAAATTTGTTTATCTTGGTCTCAAGAGAGATGAACAGACCAAGGATATGGATCACTGGAACCATGTCGTGTGATCTGAAGAGACCAAGATTAACAAATTTACTTTAGATGGTGTCATGTATGGTGGTAAACAAGTGAGTTTTACAAAAAAAAATGTGTATCCTCTCAATAGTCAAGCATAGAAGTGGGACTGACATGGTTCGGGGATGCATGGATGCTGTCAACATTGGTAATCTGAAATACACCTAAAAGAAACATGCATGTCAACATGCACTGTGACTACTGAAGCAGATCATGATATTCTCCATATTGCATTCAAATCTCACACCAATCTATTTAAGCCAGGTCCACACTCAAAATGTAAAGGTTCAATGCAAAGAAAGGTTGAAATGTTCACTGATGACCTCCCTTTTAATTTTGAGATGATTCGAGACGATTCAAGACAACACAGCCCCTTCTTTACCGGATTTTGATCTGGGGTGTACTCACTTTTGTGAGTACATGTTCAAACATTCATTGGCTGTATTTTGTTTTTTTCTGAGTGAACAAGAAATGTAATGGTTAAATAAGTTGTTAAAAGGTCACTAATCATTGTGTCAAAGTGACATTTTTGTAATGCTTTCTTATGAAAAGATATACTCACAAATCTGCAAAAACTGTGTGGGGTGTACTCACTTTTGTGATATACTGTAAATAAAACTTCTTTGGAATACTTTTAATAGACAACTGGCATCGGGCTATCAACTCCATTCGTTTAAGCCACTGGTAATTGGGACAGAACTGTTTCAGGATATAACGGCTTCAAGACAAAACTGTCTGGGGTGCGGCTCTGCAGTCAGATAATTGTCTACCGCCAAAAAAACTAGGTGTCGAAGAAAGGGCGCTATAGTGGGTTAGTGGCCGAGTGAGCTTGCTGGTGTAGCGAACCGCAGGTATGCAGGGGGCTGTGAGTGGAACCAACATCAAGTAAATGTTATTGCCTAGTATTAAACGCTGCCTTTTATTTCTTTCAACTAGGCCTAACTGTTTTGCTGTGTTACAGATGTACACAAGTAAGAAAATGACAATTTCCCAAGTTTTGCCAGTGTGGCTGCTAACAAGATTTTTTTTTTTCAGCCAAAATCAAGTGTGTGTGTGTGTGTGTGTGTGTGTGTGTGTGTGTGTGTGTGTGTGTGTGTGTGTGTGTGTGTGTGTGTGTGTGTGTGTGTGTGTGCGCACGTGCGTGCGTGCGTGAGTGCATAATAAAAGTAGCTGTTTCGGTGTGTTCAAATATATGATGTTTCACTCAGGTTGTCGTCCTGTAAGTTGACAGAAAACTGCTGTGGCTCTTTGGCTTCAGCCCTCGTCTTGGGATCAAGTCTCAAAGAGTTAAACCTGAGTAGGAACGATATCAAGGACCCAGGAGTGACACATCTTACTAATGCCTTTAGTAATCCACTCTGTCAACTGGAGATACTAGAGTGAGTATATCAGTCCAGTGTGTGTGTGTGTGTGTGTGTGTGTGTGGCAACTGACACAACACTTGTCACTTAACCACCTTTCTTTCCCATTAACCCCTTAATGCAAGGCCTAAGTTATAACCTGTCACCAACATTTTAATGACCAAGTCTTAATCTGTTACTTATTGTGAGGTTGGTTAAGGGTTTTACCGTTACAAGAGTGACAAAAGCAATGCATGGTGTTTGTTTAGGGTATATGTTGTAATTGTAGCGTAGGAGCCTCGGAAAATAACTTTCTAACATGTCATATACAATATGTCATGTTGTGTAATGCATTACATTTTTAGATGACTGAGCCCAATACTGTCCTATATCCTTATCTGCAGTAAGACCACAGTTAATATCTATGTGCATCTGTCCTTGTGTGTCGTAGTTGAAGCGTAGTCTCATATGATGACGTTTTCCCCAGGCTATTGTCCTGTAGGCTGACAGAGAAAAGCTGTTGCTATCTGGTTTCAGCACTCAGCTCAGAATCAAGTCTCAGACAGCTGGACCTGAGAGAAAATAATCTGAAGACGTCAGATGTTGCATTTCTCTCTGCACTGCTGAGCAACCCAGAGTACAAACTGGAGAAGCTTAAGTAAGTCCCTTCTGCCAAAGCCATCATGGTGCTAATTGGATGTTTCGGATATTTATTAGTATGTGTACCAGTGTAATTAAGCGATGGACATGTGCATGCAGTATCACACAATAGGATTCAGAGAGAGAATAGGATGGCTTTTAGGTCAACAAAAAAACCTCATGTTTTTTTCACACACACAAGCGCGCGCACACACACACACACACACACACAAGGGAAGTAGTGGTTGGTGCCATCTCAAATAATGAGCTCAGCTGTATGGGAAGGTGAACATTAGCATTTCCAGGTGTATGGTAATTATTGTAATTGTACCATATAATAATTTTGAACTCTGTACGATGTACAAGTACTAATGCGAGAAAAAAAAACATGATGTACAATCATTTCAGAAGTTTTTTTTTTCAGTTGACCTTAAATCCATCCTAGTCTCTCTGAATCCCCAGGCTCAGACTGAACATGTCACAGTCATCGTGCTGCTAGAACTCAATAATATGATAAATCCGTAGTTCAACACTTGGAGAGTATTTAATCTGTTCCAGGGTGTATTTGAAGAGTTGTTTAACACTGCATCATTTACTGTGTATACAGTATTCTACAAGAACAACGGTTATGAGCTGACACCTGGGTGAAATTGAAATGTGTTATTTATTTTGTTTACACCTCTGGTACCTCTTTATCAGGCTGTGAAGTTGCTCAATATCTGAAAGAGGACCATCAACACCAGCTTTCAGCAGCACACATGAAACAAAACTCCCTAAAAGAAGGGATTATGTTGGGATAAAGTTCAGACTCAGCAGTGTGGTGATCCAAGTCCCAGAGCTGAATGGGGAGCGTGTTCCAGAGAGGCTCCTGAAGTGAGGCTGGGGTCCAGCACACATCAGCATCTCTACTGCTCAATGAGTACGGAACACAGGAAAAGGCCTTTGACTCAGTACACACAATGACGTATCTGTGTATATTCGAATTCAGCTAGTATGATACTCTGTGTAGCCTATTTGTACTTGTAAGTAGTTATTCACATTTCACACTAATGACTTGATAAAAAATCTTGACGTGTGTATTGTGTGTATACATTGACACTGATTAAAATATACCTGACAAGAACTTCTTCTGTAGCCCCTTTGTGCAGGTGGGCCTGTCAGCAGGCCTGTTCACATATTGGTGAAAAGACTGAACTACACCATAACAACATTGCTATGGCATTACCAAAAGCCTTAAAGGGACACTGTGTGAGATTTTTAGTTTTTTATTTCCAGAATTCATGCTGCCCATTCACTAATGTTACCTTTTTCATGAATACTTACCACCAGCATCAAATTCTAAGTATTAATTATGACTGGAAAAATTGCACTTTTCATACATGAAAAGGGGGATCTTCTCCATGGTCCGCCATTTTGAATTTCCAAAAATAGCCATTTTTAGCTGCAAAAATGACTGTACTTGGACCATAGTAGAAAATATATATATTTTTTAACTTCTTTTTATTTTGATTTTCATAGTCATACAGTGCATCAATACATCACCATTCTTATTTAACAAATAAAACAAAAAGTTGCGTATCAGATATACATATTCCAATATTAGCAGGTACAAATAAGTAGTCCACAGCTTAAGTATACATACATGTCCTTGGGTTAGTAGAAAATATTTGTTTATTACTTAGTAAACTTTCAGGTAAGGATCAAATTTGGCAATAGGCAGCCCAGTTTCAATGAGCAGCATAGTTGCAGTACCTTTTTTGACCATTTCCTGCACAGTGTCCCTTTAAGTAACAGAGTAATACAGTACTTGTGTAGTAAGGTGGACCGTATGTTAATTAACCCAGAAATTAATTACTAATTTCTATGCATGTAATTGCACGACTACGCCACTGGGGGAATTTCGCCACCCAGAATATTGATTCAAACCAGAGATAAACCAAGGCACAACAGGTTTGGATAAACGTAGACAGAGACGTGTACTTCTTGTTTCAAAATAAAGATATTTTCTTTATTAACACATACTTAAAATAAGAAAAGAAACATGCATTTAAAAACTCCTGCTCCTCCTAAAACAAAAAGGGGACAGAATTGTGGAGAGGGGGAGGTCTGAGATTCCTATGGCTTTAACTAGTTCAACACCACCACGATATCAGTGCAGGTAAACCGTGTCTGCAGTAAGGATTCCTATTTACACACATATGCGCATGGGCATACCACGTCAAGCAAGTGATTCAATCACTAAGTCTCTCCATGGCAAGCAAGTGATTCAATCAATAAGTCTTTTGCACCGCAAGCAAGTGATTTAATCCGTATGTCTTTACACTGCAAAGGTAATTTCAAGTGGTGCACGTCACCACTAAAGCTACAATAAGTGCGTAAGGAGACACGGGGCCTGTACTGAAGGCGGTTGGGAATAACTGGTCAAATAATAGCCTACTAGAGCAACTAGACAGCCAGACCAGAAGAGAGAGGGGGGGAAAGATGGGAAGGCGTGGAAATTAAACAAACAAAAACAAACATAACAGAAAGGCAAGCTAAATGATCAAGGGCAAAACAGCAGTTTACAATTTCTGTGCCACCGACCCTCGATAGCACATCTGAGGAGTCAGGCAAACAAACAGTGGTAGTTCATCATTTATACACAATAATGTTTACATACAACACATCGGTAATCAGGCGCGGTTCTTGCATAGAGGCGTTGCTAGGCAACCGCCTTAGGCCCCGCCTTAGCCCCGCCTTAGCCCCCCAAATTTAGGGGCCCCCTCTGACTGGGAGCGGAAAATTTCACATAGTAATTGGGGCCCCTTTGGACAGTAATTCACAAATAAATGGTAATTTTCATAAATAATGAATTTTGTATGTTTAAATTGGAAATAAGAGCAACACAATACATTACAAACAAATACAGATCCCGTGCACACCCCTCTCTTTCGTGTTAAAATGGAATATTCCATCGATGCATGCCATGTGCGAGACGAGTTCCAAAACATTCGCTACGTTCCCACACAACATGCCTGCGCATATCTGCACCGCTCAAATGCGCACAATGCGTAATTACGGCGCATTCGGAACGCACTGTGAGTGCGCATTGCTGCCCATATATGCGCAGCGGGTCCCTCCGCGAACGCGCTGAAGAGGGAAGCGACTCAAGCGAGGTGACTGACATTTCTAGGTGGTGAACAGACATGCGAGTTTTGTGCTTTCCTGAATATGGATAACACTGTGCGTAAATGTTTTAAAACTCCAACATCGGTAACTTTGGATAACCCACGACATGACATGTTAGAAGCCTGGACTATCTCCGTGGATCGGACAGCGACAAGGAAACGGTGCCCTACACTGTAGCACTAGCAGGTCAACTACTGTGGCTATCCCCACTGGTGGATCTGTGAATGGCCGCGGCACTGATAACCCCAAGTTTTGTTGAATGAATACCTCGTGAGATATTTTGTTTCAAAAAGGCGTTACTTTTCCTCTAGATGTGAACTGGAATTGGCTCGAGTAAGTTATTCCATTGAAAAGGACACAGCCTTTAAGCGCTTGCAGACGGTGCATCGGTTACTGTATCATCAGACAACCTTCTCAATCTCTCTGAAATGATTTCAGAAACATGCTGTCGAAATTTTGAAAGGCTTAAACAAGCATGCAGCTTTCAAGGAACATTCTGTAACTTGATGCGATGTGGCGAGATTTAGAACATCGCAGAATTAGCTGACATGTCAGCCATAGCTCCAGTAGATATGCTGGAGTTTTTAATAATGAACTGCGTTACGTGGCGATATTGCTGGCTAGTTCTGGATGCTAACAGGAGGTGATGTGGAAGTTCAGCCTGGAGAAACGCCGACGTGATTGACAAAAGACAGCGCACTCTACTCATAGTAAGTCACATTGATTGTGTGTGTGTGTAATGGCAATTGGAACTATTGCTACTACTATGCCTCAGTTGGTTGGTTTGGAATTCACCCGCCGTGGTGTTTTGTTTTGTAGCCAATTCAGTTTGAGATGCTTGCTGCTCGCCGTCCAATACCTCATGTGCACACGCAGTTGGTGGTGTGGCGGTGGTGGCATTTGGGCAAAATGATACACTGCAATCTTACTGTCTATTTTTATTTGTGTCGTTGAACTTTGATCTGTGTTTGGATTCCCTGATTGACGCTCCCAACGCAGGACGCTCCCCTGTCGGCTCGCAGTTGGTGGTGTGGCGGTGGTGGCATTTGGGCAAAATGATACACTGCAATCTTACTGTCTATTTTTATTTGTGTCGTTGAACTTTGATCTGTGTTTGGATTCCCTGATTGACGCTCCCAACGCAGGACGCTCCCCTGTCGGCTCGCTCCCACTAGCCAGACTATCGGCCCCACCGCCATATAACGGAGCTAGTTATCTTTTTGATGTTAGTTTTTTGTTCCTAACCCTAACCTTAACCCTAAACCTAACCCTAACCCTAAATTGCTTGTATGTGGCAGTGTATGATGAATGTATGATGATACGTGAAATATAATCGGGTGGGACTACACGTCCGGGAGTGATAGAAAAACCTGGGACTACACGTCCGGGAGCGATCTCAGTTGGGAGTGTCCATCTACCACCGTGTGTTTGCCACTGCAATGGTCTGGGTAGAGAGAGAGAGAGAGAGAGAGAGAGAGAGAGAGAGAGAGAGAGAGAGAGAGAGAGAGAGAGAGAGAGAGAGAGAGAGAGAGAGAAGCCTTTGATGCCCATGTGTAATTGATTGATGTGCATGTGAAGATTGCAATGTTGAATATGTCAACATTGAATGCTGTCTAAATGTCTAAAGCAAAACTTGGCCCAAGCACATTATGTTCAGGAGGTCTTCTGACTGTTTTAGAGAGCTTAGTTTTTGAAATGTGTATCTGTGATACAGAAGATGCTGTGAGCTAAGCATCTCTAAGCAAGCCTATTAGGCTATTATTATTATTTTTCAAGGGGGGGGTACACACTTGGGTGGGCCGGTGGGCCCCCTAGCTAACTTCGCCTTAGGCCCCCAAATTGCTAAGTCCGCCACTGTCGGTAATCGTACCTCAACAAAGGTAGAATGTAAAATACAGGTTGGTACAGACACTCCGGAAACCTGGGGAGGATCTCCTGCTCACCTGGTGAGTAACAGAATAGTAAATGCACTGTTCTGAAGGCTGGGATGGAAACAAACATCACAAATATTAACATGAAAAACATACCTCAATCTTGACTGACATGTACACGGTGCAGCCAGTGCACACACACCAGCATATAGAAACAGAATCCCCTATGCCGGGAGAGCAGTGTTGCCAGATGTGTCTGATCAAATCTCGCCCCAAAAGCTTCTCAAAACCTCAACTCTGTCTGACTAAATTCCGCCCAAATTCAACAAATTACATTGACTTCTATGGGCCCAAAACGGCTTAAAAAAACGCCAAATGGCCAATTTTTCCCGTTTTTGCCCGCCGACGCTCATCCCAAGTAGCCCAATCTGGCAACACTGCGGGAGAGCCCCAGCACGCTTTTTTATAAAACAATGGCCTAGCCGCCACTTACTGTGAAGCCATTCAGCAACTTGCTGAGTCCGACGTCAAAACAGTACGGGGGCTGGCAAGGGACAACTCTTGCCTTACACGGTGACACCTGTCACACTCGGTCATTACAATTTTGATGACAATAAGTGTATAACATAGGCTCTGCGCAAAGGGGTTAATCTATTGGACACAGTTTCTTAGTGCAGATTGTAAAAAATATGGCAGTGTGTACATGTGTCCATTTATGGCACGATTAACCACCTCACCCCTTTCATAGACGCACAGTGCAGCGCAGGAGTTCATGATATGGGGCTATAAGACAGTACCAGAGATGGCCTCTCTACAATTAAACAGAAATAATAGCAACAGGTAAAAACAATAGCATAGGTGCTGGGCCCAGACTCATATCTTGTCAGTTCGTTGGTGGTAACGACAAGTGGCGATTTTATTTTTGCTTACATAACCCCCTGACAACCCATTATTCAATATTTGGGCTGTTGCCACCCTCGAAACTTGCACATTGATTTATGAAAAATTATAAATCACGTTATTAAAAGTCGCCAGATTTATCTTAAAGTCGCTAGATGAGGTTTTATTCGCCAGGAACGGCAAAAAGTTGCTTAATCTAGCGTCAAAGTTGCTCAATTGTTAACACTGGCCAGAGCAACCAGTCAGGGAAATGTAAGACCATGTTTATAGCCAATTCTGGCCCTGAACCATAGAAAGCCATATAAAACCTGCTATGTCCAACCAGATGGACAGTTTGCATCAAAGCAGTCAAATCTGTTCTGAAGCAATATGTAAATGTTTTAACAACTTTGGAGGATGTGGCATCTTCCAATAAATCAGTGATGATTTCAAAAGCAAGTGGTCAGTGAGAGACATTTAGCAAGGGGAAGATGGTCCCTGGGGCTCATGATGGGTTCAGGTTACTGGGGAATTGGAGAATCTTAATAAATCCTTGCAAAAAGTAGCTGTTTGTGGGATGAGAGAAGCTGTGCAGTATGTGATCTTTACAAGCTATGAGACATAAGAGCTTAAAACTTCTTAATCAGAAGGCTGAGGAAATGGTAGGCTTACTTGGGATTGAGCCCATCGAAATGCCACTCCACAGAAACAAAAGGTACAGATGTGACAGACAGCTGAGGAGTTTTTCATGGCTGTAGATCAACCGTTCACAGAAAGGTTTAGCCAGGCCGGCCGGGTGTGACTGATGGCATGGGTACATACCCTGACTTAGTTCCTAACTTCATTTGAAACACAAATTTCACATCTAGTGGCGAGGCAGCGACCATACTTCAGGTCACTTAGGTCACGGGTTTGTTTGACCTGGCCTAGACGTTACCAACCGTCTACTCCAAGGATTGGCAGAGCTGGAGATAAAGTATTTCCCCCTCATGCGGACAAAATACCCGAGGACCCGCTACTGTGTCAGGAGGGTGCCTGACACGTACCAAGCGGTATACGAGGAGGCGAAATGGCAAGCCTCACAAGCCAGATTTGCACCGAGCTGGAGAGCCGCAAGATATGTTACACCAGGTAAAGTACCTAACGTACGGGATGCCGTGGCTGCCCATGGTCCCGAGGCGGCTCCCTGCCCTGGAGGGCGCAAACAAATTGAAGACCCTGGCATTCGTCAGTGCGAAGATGAATAACGACTACGTGGAGTACGAGGCCCTCCAGGACTTGCACAGGGAGATGCCCCTCAGCCAAGACACATTAAAGAAGAAGGGAATTATGCACATTAACCCCTTAGTGCAGCACTATGGCTCTCTGTAATGTCATAGCTATGTTGTTATGATGTAGTTAAGAATTTTCAGCAAGTGGACAGGGTCGCTGACGACCCCTGCTGCAGGCTACGGAAGGATGATCTGGCACTCTCTGAAACACCACCTGTGCCACCCACTATTCCTATTCAGGAAAATATGCCGAAGAAAAGGTTTATGTCTTCGCTGAAGGTGCCTGCCATCAACCAGAAGGTATTGCCTCATAATAAGGACTTGAGACCTTGGTGTGCCATCACATCTTATACCAATGTTACCCCGTTATTCATTCAACAGTCTAGCTATAGCTGTATATTGTTTTCTGATGGTCTCTATAACAATGTTATACTCTATCTGACAGACAACCAAAGCAGGATCACATGGTGTCCTTGGAGGTGAGCCTCAGGCCATTGAGAGGTGAGTTTTTTTGTGTGGACACCTCTTGAACTAGTTTGGCAAGCTTGATAATAACATGAAATTAAAAGGTGCCAAAGTCAAAGCTGAAGGTTATGCATGGGACCCCTTGTTGGTGTTCAAACTGCTTGACACCAGTGTTGCCAGATGTGTCTGACCAAATCCCGCCCAAAAGGTTCTCAAAAACCGCCAAAATAACAAATTACATTGACTTCTATGGGCTCAAAACGGCTGAAAAAAAAACAAAAACAAAAACCAATGGCCAATTTTTCCCGTTTTTACCCGCAGATGCTCATCCCAAGTAGCCCAATTGGGCGGGCACCCGCCCAATCTAGCAACACTGTAATACACCAGGAAAGTGGTGTCGTCACCCTGCTAAGCCAGATTCAAAAAGAAAGAAGAAAACTTGATACACAATGGATCATTGTGATCGGAGGACAGATTCCACAATATGATGTGACATTACACCGGTTACGTGGCGCTATTCCGACGTTAATGTCTGTCGGAATACCGACACGTTTTCCACCGTCCGCCGCTATTCCGACATCCCTAACCTTAACCTTAACCTTAACCCCTAAAAAGTGTCGGAATAGCGGCATGTCGGAATAGCGATTGCCCCCCCATTACACCAACCTAAAAAAAATCTGCCACTATGGTTTACTAGGTAACTCTCCTGACTGTATTGAGCTGTTATAATTATTAGGTTAGGGTTAGTCCCAATTCAGGCAATTACCACGTGACAAAAGACATGTCTGGGCCACAATAGAAGGCCGTAATGTCCAACTAAACCACAGAGCTGTGCAGTGTTACTCATAGCAATTTTAAATGGACAAATGTTGTGTTCTGTAGATGTGGTGTCCATGATGTGCCATCATGAAAACACACTGAGGCAGAGCTGAATGGGGTATCGGGGAACTGTGGACAAAACATCTATTTGGATACAGTCATGGCTCCCTGCCTAGCTTGTCAAGGCCAAGGTTACCTGGGTCAGAGGCAACTCATGGTACATTGTTTGGCTGCCTTCCTTAACTCAGTCAAAACCGTGCATTTTTTCCATCTTTTAAATCTATTTAGTCATCGTTTCGGACAGATATGACGATGTGTTACTAGAAAGTACTTTTTAGTGCTATTTCTTGCCATCTGCATTTTTGTTTTTATTTCTTAGTCGAAATCGACGTTGTCAGATCAGATAGTGACCGCAGCGCAACGGAAGTCCATGGAGATCAGAATGCACATAGCCTACCAAACGGCCCGACAGAGAAAGAATATCATCCCGATAAGCCTTGATACTACAAGAGGTCGACGGACACCAGCTGAATGGAGACCATCACTGTGTAGGCCTATAGCTTGGGGTGAGAGCCTGCAGTTTTGCCACCCGCAATGTATTCTCCGTCATCTAGCACCTCGTATCCACCCAGGAGCCTCGGGCACCGCGCAGCTGTCCTCTCTGTAAAGCGACGCGTCCAACTCTCGCCTCGATCGACACCTCTATGGACAATCTCTTTATTGCTCACTTATTTAATGTGTGTATTTATTTCAATAGTTTTAGTCTAATGATTTCTGCACGTTGTGGCGTTTTACCAGAATCATAATTTCACTACAAGCCGTAACCTTGGTTATCGCTTTGCATGTGACAAATAAACTACTCAAACTCAAACTCATGAAGCAACCATCTTTCGTGTTATAGATAGGCCTAGGCCTACTTAATTTGACTGGCAGAAGATTACTCCTTACAACAAAATCCAAGGCAAATACATCTCTGGCTTACAGTAAATGGAATACTCAACCAATACTAGCCAAGGTCGTTGAGATCCTAAAATACTAACTACTATTCAAACTCATGAAGCAACCATCTGTCGTGTTTAGACTGAATTTGACTGGCAGAAGCTTACGCCTTACAACAAAATCCAAGGCAAATAAATCTCTGGCTTACAGCAAATGGAATACTCAACCGATACTAGCCAAGGTCGTTGAGATCCTAAAAAGTTAGACCCCTGTTGTTTCCCGCTAAATTGTCTTACAATTTGTTAAAGGCAATATCCCAACAAGTGCTGAGAGAGGACCAAAAATGCCATCAGGGTTGATCCATCGTTGCAAACGCCATTTGCACAGTGTTGAGCCATCAATGTCATCTTTGGAACAAACAAACCGTAAATGCAAAAAAGTTTAGACAAATTAAGTCATGGTGACGCTCAAACAGTTTGAGAAAAATCCTGCCCAGTCCTGCATTGTTGAAGTGAAGGAATGCATAATGGAAGATCAGGTGGTTTCTTAAGAACCACATTAAATTAAACTTCACTTACTAGCACTCTGTGAAACTCGACCTGCGCCAACCCTTTATGGTATTCAGAACAGAACCAAGAAAAAAAGATTTGTCTTGGCTGAAGGTGCCGGCGATCAACCATAACCTATTGCCTCATTATCAGTGTTGCCCAAAAAAACCTGCCAAAATTCGCAATTGGCTCGCTGGAAAGTCGCTAAGAGTTACTAGATGATGTCATGACGAAACGTATGACGTCACAGCGCCACACACGACACACTGATGAAAACATGTCCACATACCTACATTCATAATACAAATGGGCCGTGCTAGCTGCTAATCTGCAGCCCTGCTTAACCGTGGGAAACACTTCTGACGGTTGCGCAGTTACAATTATGTTGAAAACAATGATTTGATATTGAAAATGTGCATTTTTAAAAGTCGCCAGATGCACCAAAAAGTTGTTAGAAGGGGTTTTTAGTCACCAGAGACGTCATGAAGTCGCTGAATTGGCAACACTTGACACGTGACTTTTAATAATCTTATATTTAAACAAGGACCCTTGTCCTCCAGACCAACGTAAAAGTGAATTACTGTTACGCCAAAGTATACTACTTCATATTCAAGAAGGACTTGTTTTAGGAGCATCAAGACCAAGTGTTGTCTTCTGCAAGTTGGGTGCAGTGTAAGGGGGTAAAAATATTACTGAAAGTCGCTCTCTGACAAGTTGCTAGATGATGTCATGATTACGTACGGCGTTATACCGTCACACATGACATGCCGATATCCAGAAAAAGTATATACATGGCTAACTTCACAATGCAAAAGGGCAGTGCTAGCTACTTTTTGGAGATCATAGCTAATCTGCAGCACTGCTTTACAGTGAGACAAGCTTCTGGGTTTTTTTTAAGTTTTTGAAAGTCGCCAGATGAGGTTTTTAGTCGCCGGAGAAGCTCAAAAGTCGCTAAATGTAGTGACTAAAGCCGGGCATACACTGTGCGATATTTTCAGTCGTGGGTATTATCACATTCAATACCAGCCGTTTTTTGGAATTCAGCCGTAGACTCCCAATCAATTTCACCATTTTATGTCATTTTTTGAACACCCACCGAATATTTTGTCTTCAACAAACAGACACATGTCAGGGCTTGTTCGAAAGCCCAAGGACTCAGCTGTCAGCTGTATATGTTTTGCGGTTTGTACAGACGCTTGTTTTACGGCGCCGTACAGAACACCGTGCGTTGCTTCTAAACCCAGCTTAAGTTGCTATGCTGTATGTAAATGAAAAGCTGGGCTTACACTGTGCGACTTTTGCCCCGATTTGGCACTTGCACAACTTTTTGGGAGTCGGGCCGATTTAATGCTCAATCGCAGGTCAATCGTCAGTCTCGATGAATAGGGCCGTGCGATTCGCTGTTGAGCGTGACCTCATCTCCACCCCAGGTGCACAAGTTCCCTCCTCTGCAGACCGGGGAAACATGACTGTCCCGTCGCACAGTGGAAGCATTTGGCTCCTCTGACTATCGGTTCATATAGTTTGAGAATGTGAGTCGTGAGATGTGAACTTGATAGTGAAATTCCATCGTGCAGTGTGAGCAGGAGCTTAATACCCACGAGTGAAAATATCGCAGTGTATGCCCGGCTTAAAGGTCTAGATTTAGCTGCTAGATGGTCAAAGGTGACAATAGGCGAAAGTATGTTCATGAAGGCCAGTGTTGCCAATTAAGAGACACTCTTGCTAGATTCCACAACTTCATTGCTGTCCCTGGCGACTAAAAACCTCATCTAGCGACTTTTAAAAACATGCTTTTCGAGTTACAAAATAATTGTAACTGTGAACTGCTGTCAGAAACTACCGTTTCCCACGGTAAGTATTGCCGCCCAATTGGGCTACTTGGGATGAGCGTTGGTGGGCAAAAACGGGAAAAATTGGCCATTTCGCGTTTTTTTTTAAGCTGTTTTGGGCCCTAGAAGTCAATGTAATTTGTTGAAATTGGGAGGAATTTAGCACATTTTGCCGGTTTTAGATAATCTCTCTGGCAGGATTTGATCAGACACAGCTAGCAACACTGCCACTAGTCTACTATGTGCGCAACGCACAGGTACCTGCCCTGTAAGCAGCTAAAGAAGGGGGTGGCTAGACCGAAATAAACAAATCAAACAAACAAACAAACAAAATCGCAAACTAAATTACTACCAGGGCAAAACAGCGATGGGCCACCTGCCCACGGTGAGCTTTCAATGCCCAAGACCCTCGACGATACACTCTCAGGAGTCAGGCAATGAAACAATGAATGAACAATGACGGTACATGATTATATAGGCCTACTAGACTACGCGTTACACAATGTTCTTGCATACATAGTATTTAGCCTACATACCTCCGCGACACTGGACAGGGTGTGGAGAGCAACGCAGTCCTTGTAACAGAGACACTGTCCAACCTGGCGGTTAACAAATATAGTGAACACATAGTCCGAATGGACAGATATAACAAATACACATAGGGGATACATGCTTTACATAAACACATACCCAAAAATTAATAGCGGGGACGTAACCAGTGTGCTGGAACACAGGACCTCGGTACACGAACAAGAGCACAGGGTAAGCCCTCAGAAGACACACAAACACCGGGAGATACAGATATCATATAGGAAGACTAGATGCGCCATCCGCATTCCCATCATGCAAGTCGGCCATGTTAGCGTAGCCTGCTGGCTCAACCAGTTGCAGTGAGTGTTTGGTGATCCATACTCTTCAGATGGCCTTAATTCCCTCAAATTTACGTCCATTTTCGAAAGGCTTGGTTTGTTATACAGTATAAAAAATTCCTAAGGTAAGTATTATGTTGATACTGCATAGTGATTAATATTCACGTTAGGGGTGGGCGGTATGGCCAAAAATGTATACCTCGGTATAATTTTAGCCACGGTATATATCACGGTATATATCACGTATATATAACGGTATTTTATATTTGTGTAAAATTTAAGCATTCCGTCGCAAAATGTACAAAACCGCCTTTTTTTTTTACTTTTGCATTTGCATTTTTTAAACATTTGCATTTTTGTAATGGGTGTGAATTCTTGCTATTCAAATCTTTTGAAAACAAACGAAAACTATGTAAAATGCATTTTGCAATGCAATTCAAAGCAATAGGCTACAATACTGTCAATTTCACCAAGTCTAGAAGGGTTTAAACTAGGGAAGGGCGGGTTGTCAAACTGAACATGGATTTTATCCAATAAATCGACCTTTTTTCTATTTCTGGAGTTGCTGATGGTAATTTGGAAGTTTGTGCTTGCATCTGTGATAATGCCAAGCCTAATGGTTCAGCTGTTATTGTTCAAGTTTAAAAAAAAAAAACGAACTTTCACATGAGCAGCTAGCAATGCATTGTAGAACTAATGCATTTAAATGGCAGCTATCACTGCAGCAGCGGTTAGCATGCTAACGTTAGCGAAATCGCTAAATCACATTTTAAACAGTGAACAGTCATCTAAGTTACTAACACCCAGCCAGATATCGTGAATGATATTATCTCACCTGGACACAGTAACATACAGTAAGGCTGGCGCAAATGTAAAGCAACCAGTAGCACATAGATTTAGCACTTCCCACACAGCAGAGGACTCCGATGCGGAGCCGCGTTCAAGTCACCACATCCGTGTCACTGTCACATTCCTTTGGGTTCCACTTGGTGGATCAGGGTCGCCACCGTGGGCCGCCCCAAATTCTACCGTCAAAACGCGGACCATAATCGCATCCATATCTGATTCACAAACGCGGACGCGCTGTAAATCTAACGGACGTTGGTACAGTTTTTGTTGGGGCAGACACGACCGAACAGCGCTCTCCAGTAAGTATTGATTTATTTATATTAGGTGATACACAAAGGTACAAAAAGTATATCTGAAGCTTTTATACTATCAATGCTTATTGATATTTCGTAGGATTTTGTTTTATGACTTTAAAAGTGTAAGTTAACCCTAGTTGTTTTCAAAACGAGACAGCTAGTTCATTCATTCAAAGACATGGAGAACTACATTGGCTATTGTAGTATTTCCTAAATACTGTTAAAATATGATGCCATCCGATACATGGAGGAAGTGCAGTTGAATAAAAAATATCAACATTGTGCCCATTTTAACAGCCTTGTTTACGTTAGCTTGCTAGCCAGTTACTAGCAAACCGGTTGACTGAAGCAAACTTGTGTAAAGTTAAACGTAGGTCTAAGTGTTCAAATACTCCTATGAAACTGTTATATTGGTCTGAATTTGGCTCATGGTACACTTTTACACGGATTGGTGATGCTCTCAACAGGTTTGGCACCAACTGTGTTTTTAACGGTACAAATCCTAAAGCGGTGGCATCATGTTCTCCTCACGTTAACGAAATCCAGGCTAATTATTTATTAGCGGATGGCCATGAACTGCGCCCTCGTCCCTATGCTGTCCATCATTGGTGAATGAATGAAGTAGCTGGGCTCATAGTTTGATACAGGTGTCCGTGGTTGGGCTACAAATATCTGAATTTGTCCTTAAAGATGGCCTCTCAACGTCATTTAATTAATATTGCCGTGTTCCCAATTGTTATTGAATGTGTTACGCGTTGGTCCTGTTTTAAAAAACGTTCTGGTTGCTTTGTTTCAAGACGTTTTTGCAAGCTGGCAAGGTGGCTTGTGGAGAAACGAGAGGGTGTTCCGTGTTTCTCGTGGAAATGCGTCTCTGATTGGCTCACTCCTCCTGCTCTCATGGAAACGCGTCTCTGATTGGCTCAGTCCTCCAGTCCTTGGAGTGAATGTAATGGGAAACAGAGTCGCCACTTCTCCGGGTGGTACTGCACTATAGGGGCGCCAACGGAGGCGTGCAGGCTCCATTCAGGGCTGTGCTCTTTCGACAGCGACCCCTAGGCGAGCTGCAGGCACGGAGCAACCGGAGTGGGCAGGCTTTATGTATGAGGCTTTGTGCTGTGTGTGTACCTGAGAGTAGCAACCAGCTGATAGCTAAGCTAAGCTATGTTTCGGGCCACCAGACGTTGCTTGCTTTGAAAACAAGCAGAAAAAAATTACTCGACATGTTTTTAGATAAATGGGTCGATATAAACCTTTGTGGGCAACGCCTTCTTTCGACGTGACGAAACACAGAAAGGCTTTCGTGATTCGCTCGTTTCTCTGCATTATTGATGTAAATTGGGAAACACCGGGAAACACAGCCAGGAGAGTTGACGCACCGCTATGAGAGCCTTGCAAGTGAGTTTAACTTGGGGTGACCGTCCGATCTGCGAAAGGAGTGAGTAAAACTGAGTTTTATCGGAAGTTGGCCTTTAATCTTGTGTATCAGTAAACAGGTGGAATTACCTCTGGGTCGGACAGGGCTAGCCAGCTGTAATCCACCCTGCTACGGTGATGCCCGCCTGCCTCCCGGCTTTTACGACCAAGAGTAAGTACATCTCATGATATTCAACATCATTACTGTCACGGGATAGAGATGTGAAAGAGCGTTGTCCATTCCTATGCAATGCAATGTCTGATTGCCATCTTACGAAATTTAAATGAAAGCTCTAAGTTTAGCTCTGTTGCCTTTTCAGATCGGAGCGCTGATGTGATGTTTCCCCGTCGACTGATGAGGCATCGGGGAAGGAAGAGAAGGCAGCCACGACACGCGATTGTTCAACATGACAGTGAGACAGAAAAATAATGTCAAGATAAATAAAAAATCATGATGAGTGAAGTTCTTAGTCAGGTTGTGTTTTTTTCGGGTTCTTATTTAAACGGTGTCTAGGCCAGGTCTGTGTTATCTGTAGAATTAAATCTAAATGCTGTTTGAAACGGTTAACTGGTTTAGTGTTCGTTTATTGGGATTATAGCATAATAAGAAAGTAACTTTATGAGCACGGATCCAAAATGGTCCCGGCCCGGAACATCTTTGAGTCCGGAATGGGTCCGTAACTGATAAAAAGTAGTGGAACCGTGACGGATGCAATAAGTGGACACGGAATGAGTCCGCATCGGATGTCGCGCCTCCGAACCGGGCTCACTGCGGAGGTACGCTTCTGCACGCGGATCCGTTGCGGGTGACAAACGGGTCCCTTTTGAGTCCGCACCACGCCTCCGCGTCGGATGATAGGCGGCGTGCAAGTGGACGCCGATACGGCCCCGTTTACCGGATCCGTTCCGGAGGATGGCCTCCGGACGGTGGACTCCGGGGCGGATCCATTACGGTGTACTTTTGCTGTGTGGGATTTCTGTTGTTGTCAGACACCAGCATTGACATGAATGACTTGGATTGTTAGCTTGCTAACTTGCTTTTCACACACCACTGTACATTAAATTGTGGAGACCAGAATCGAAATCACATACAGTTTAAAACATAGGTTCACTACACTAACTATACATTTTACACTTAAAGCTGAAATGAAATTGTGCTTCTGTACAACCACATTCTTTTGCAACTACGAGAGACAGTCGGGTGAATGTTCAAAACATCTCTACTGCCATCTGCAGGACGCAATGCGCTATCGCGGTAGAGCGGTTTGCACAAAATCCATACCTTGGGGAGTAGGGTCTGTCTGCGTCCTGCAAGACAGGGGCGTGTCTTGAGAAGGCGTGTCTTGAGCGTTCTGAAGGCGTGTCTTGAGCGTTCTGAAAAATCGATTACACCACAGCCCGATAGATGGCGGTAGTATATATCGCTTGTGTACTAGCTGCTACCAATGAAAATCACAGATGAAGAAGATTAGCGCTCTTTTGGACGCAGACAGAAAATCAGGCGGAACATACTCATATCTTTTGCATTTTCATATCTTTTGCATTTTCGGACCAGCCGTGTTGAATGTCTGACTCGTTGGAATGTCCCATTTTCAAGGTCAGTTGCATTCATTCAAGTTATGGTAGACCAAGTGCACAGTCCTATAGATGGATTTCACGCAGATTTCACAGCATGCCAGCCACTGGTCCTATACACGTGGTGGTAGCTGTGGTGGTAGCTAGCGAGTTAGCGATTACTCAAGTTCGCTAATTAGCAAAGTTAGCCATTAGCGAATTTTATCTCTTTTTATTATTTGGCATGTCAAGTGTGTATGCAATAGATATCTGTTGTGTTTATCTGATAATACCCCTTATAATCACTCAGCCTGTATATTTCATTGAGGGGAGGTCCACGTAAGTCAACATGTTGCAAGTGGTTGTCCAGCTGAACGCTAGCTAGCTAGGTAGTTGTGTGCTATCAATGTTTGCTTACTGGCTAGCTACCAACGCTAATTATTTGCGGGGCATCTGGCTATAGCGAAGGTATCAGATGTGAAAATAGGCCAGATAATATCAGTAACATCCCCTCTCAACTTAAATGTGCATTGTAGTTTCAGCAGGAGACACGAAAGGTATCTGCCAAGGGTCGCAGCCGTCTCAATTGACCGTTTACGACACGATTAGCTTGTCATGCGCTAGCTGCTGGAAAATAAAACACTGAAAGATCCCTTTCAGAGACTGCAGTTTCTGCCTCTCTCCCTCCGCTTAAGTTTAAGACAATAAACAATCGAGAAGCAAAGTTTTTTTTTTGTCCCTAACAGGTTAATTTTACCCATTTAAGTAGCTGTCAGACCAGAGTATCATTATTTTAAACTATTAACTGTCAGTGCCTACCAATACCTGTGTACTTCAACCATATCTTGTGTAAATATTTTTATACCTTTTTTTTCTCTTACATTTTGGGTAGTGTACATACTACATATCTATAGTATTGCATTGTTTGTATTCATGAAATCAGTCTATTGAATGTTAAGTAATTTTTTCTTCTTCTTCTTAGTACTACCCAACTCTGTGGCAGGACTCTGGTGGGATAATGGTGCCTTTCAGATGTTCAGATGGCTACTATGGATGCCAAGTGTGTACCAAAGTGGGCAGCTATGGTTCTATGGTAGGACATGTGCAAACGCACGAACGGGCAGCAATTAAATTCAATGGTAAGGAATGCATTTAATTCGTTAATTTTCTTTTTAATTCCTTAATTTACTGAAGTCCACCTTCTTTAGTAGAATCCATTGTTTGTTGTGATTGGCGGCTGCCTTGTGAAAATGTCAAGATAGTGAGAGATTAGCTACAATGGTATGCAAACCTGTATTATTTAAATGGGCAAAAGTCTGATATTTTCTGTCATTATGTGTAGAAAAAATACTGTGCTAAGGAAACATCACTACTGACCAGCCATTTGGATATTAAGACCAAAGCAAGTTATATTTTATGATGGATTCACAGCTGTGAAACTTTTTTTTTTAGGCTACAAGTTCTACAGGTGCCAGAACACATCAAACCCCCACTACCACTGTGTATGCAAAAACACAATCATGACAAAAAAAGCTTTTCTCAAGCATCTGAGCGTTTGCCCCAAAACAGCACCACCAGCAAGCCCTGTCCTCAGCACTGGAGCCCCTCAAACAGCACCACCAGCAAGCCCTGTCCGCAGCACTGGAGGCCCCAAAACAGCACCACCAGCAAGCCCTGTCCGCAGCACTGGAGCCCCTCAAACAGCACCACCAGCAAGCCCTGTCCTCAGCACTGGAGCCCCTCAAACAGCACCACCAGCAAGCCCTGTCCGCAGCACTGGAGGCCCCAAAACAGCACCACCAGCAAGCCCTGTCCTCAGCACTGGAGGCCCCAAAACGGCACCACCAGCAAGCCCTGTCCTCAGCACTGGAGCCCCTCAAACAGCACCACCAGCAAGCCCTGTCCTCAGCACTGGAGGCCCCAAAACAGCAACACCAGGAAGCCTTGTCCTCAGCACTGGAGCCCCCCAAACAGCACCACCAGCAAGCCCTGTCCTCAGCACTGGAGGCCCCAAAACGGCAACACCAGCAAGCCCTGTCCTCAGCACTGGAGGCCCCAAAACAGCAACACCAGGAAGCCTTGTCCTCAGCACTGGAGCCCCTCAAACAGCACCACCAGCAAGCCCTGTCCTCAGCACTGGAGGCCCCAAAACAGCAACACCAGGAAGCCTTGTCCTCAGCACTGGAGCCCCTCAAACAGCACCACCAGCAAGCCCTGTCCTCAGCACTGGAGGCCCCAAAACAGCAACACCAGGAAGCCTTGTCCTCAGCACTGGAGGCCCCAAAACGGCACCACCAGCAAGCCCTGTCCTCAGTACTGGAGGCCCCAAAACAGCACCACCACATTCCACCATGTCATGCACGAGTAGGACAACTTCTCGGATGTCCTTGCGCAGAAGAGCCACTTGTGCCCATTGTAATGTAATTGTTAATAAAAAAAAATCTCAAAACACACATTCGAAGACGCCACTCATCGTTGGCCCTGGACATCAATGCCGCCCATCACTTGGCCTCTGTTTGCGTGGACAGATCCAAGGGCATATTTGCTGTTAACAGAGGGTTTTCTGGGCCCTCGAATCCTATTCATGTGCAGAGGTGCACATGGGGGATGACTCACAGAGTTGTCTGTGAGCTGGAGCAGTGTAAGAGGGCAGTGGACTTTACAGTGAGAAGTGGTGTTATGGGGTTTCAGTGCACCCACTTGAAGTCTGTGAATTACAGCCCTCATGCTGTTGATGACGACGTTATTCTTCAGGAGGATGTGCTGAGCAGCATGGTGGATGCAAGGTGGATCTCAATAAACACCAAGGACCAGTGTTTGAAGAGACGGGCTGAAGCGGAGACATCGAAATCGCCACTAAGCAAAATCATTGACCTCGGCCAGGAACAATCCAACATTCATATCTCCGTTTTTGAAAATCAAATTTCATTTTATGCAAGGCTGGGAAGAGTCATGGTGACTTACGACAAAAAAAGACAATTAGTCCAGCGGATGGGTGATTTGATCGTGCACTTTTGAGTAAAAGCATGAAAATCGGTACACATATCCTTCTTGATATGCTGATTAATGTTAGCGTTGGAGGCGTCGCGAAAAATGCATCGTTTTCAAGATGGCCGTCAAATCCAATATGGCCGACCCATATTAATGAATCTACCTGACACTTTGTAGTAAAAGCATGAAAATCGGTACACATAACCTTCTTGATATGCTGATTAACATTAGCATTGGAGGCGTCATGAAAAATGTATTCATTTTCAAGATGGCCGCTAAATCCAATATGGCCAATTCATATTTATGAATCTACCTATCTACCTAACACTTGGTAGTAAACATATCCTTCTTGATATGCTGATTAAGTTTAGCGTTGGAGGCGTTGCGCAAAATTCATCATTTTCAAGATGGCCGCCAAATCCAATAAAACCGACCCATATTGATGAATCTACCTGAGACTTGGTAGTAAAAGCATGAAAATCGGTCCACATATCCTTCTTGATATGCTGATTAACATTAGCATTGGAGGAGTCACAAAAAGTCATCGTTTTCAAGATGGCCGCCAAATCCAATATGACCAATCCATATTAATGAATCTACCTGACACTTGGTGGTACAAGCATGAAAATCGGTACACATGTCCTTGATATGCTGATTAATATTAGCATTGGAGGCGTCGCGGGAAAAAAAACATTGTTTTCAAGATGGCCGCCAAATCAAATATGGCCAGCCCATATTACCTGGTAATTAAAGCATGACAATTGGTACACATAGTTACTTATTTACATTAGATGCTTATTCATATTAGGGGCCATGAACAAAAATCAAATATGACTGACCCATATTAAAATACAATACATTGCAATATGTATTTATGTAGCACAGTATCACAACTATGAAGTTTACTCAAAGCGCTTTGAAAAAAGACATACACGCATACATACACATTCACACGCCAGCTGCAGGGGTGATAGTGAAAAAAAATTCTGAGCCTGAACTTTTTCCCCTGCTCTAACGACGACGACAAGATACTGCATAGTGACGTTACGTAGGCCTATTTTGACACATTATTCAAACATTTAATAGCCTGTGTATGACCATTATTCAAGCCTGATAGTAGAAGAAAACCCTGAACCTGTAACACTTTCTGAGATAAGAATAACCTAATGGCTAATTATCATCAATGTTTCTATTTTTGCAAACTCTGTCAAGCCTGAAATCAGGCATGGAGCCTGAATACTATCAGCCCTGCAGCTGTGCACAGTGTGCAGACTGCCGTACGGCACCGGTTGTCACGCGAGACACAGACACAGACATAGACACAGACAGACACACACACACGCACACACACACACACGCCAAATCTTCACATCACTATCCTGGTCTAGAAACGAATCCTAGTACTGTACATGTAAACTTTTCACTCAAGTTATATTTTACATACCCTGAGTTGACTTTTTGATGGCCATCATCTTCCAACTGTGCCATTCACCATTTATTCAAAGTTTATGTCAATCTTTAAATTAGGCATTATTGGCAGTTTGATTGATGTTGACCATAGTGTATACCATAGCCTGTGAAATCCTACTACTTTACACAATTGTTCTGATCTGAAATGTAGCATGGATTCCATCCCTCAGTGAGGGTACCAGATCTTGGGGTGCAATCAGGAGAAAGAGTAGGGGTGTAAAGGCGATGGCTGCAGTTTGTTTGAATAGATACAACTGACATGATTGGATATGGGCTACACATATGCCAAATACCACATTCTTAACGACCTATAAACTGCCATGGGCAATCGTAAATCACAACTTTACTATGAGAAATTGCATAACCACCAGATTATATCACTTGTGAGATCAACTTGTGTTAACCAGGCAAGATATAAGCTTACCATACAACTTGCATTGGGTGCAGGATTGCAGTTTGTTTGAAAACCTTGTGCAGCTAGAAGTAGTCATCAACAATTAGTTTCTTTGAAGTAAGCAATCATAAAAATGTCCATGAATTAACAAATCAAGTTAACTTTCTGTCTAGCAATCTTGAAATCCTGGCCCTTTTGGAATTTGTACAAGGCCTATGCAGTTATCACTAAGCGCTAGAGGTGCTGTACATCCCACAAGCCCCTCAAAAGTTTTGGATTTGTACATAACGCTACTGCCGTATTACCTATTTGAGGCCTCCAGAATGCAATCATTGTACCGATTGAAGAGTATTAGCAGAGAACATTTCATACATATCTGTCCATCTGTACAAAACCTATCATGCAAACAAAGTCATCAATCTTCAAAGTGTAAGGCTTTAACACTTCAATTCATGTACATTTTATAGAGTGGTAGAACACAAGAGGTGGTGCAAACTCTTGCACCTATTCTAAAGTTATCACATTGCAGAAAATAATCTATTGTGGTGGTGGCATACACAGTTTGGGCAAAACCATAACATATGCATCACTTCATTTGATAACATGCCAAGAATGTTTAATCATTTTCAATGGTATTTTGTGAGTGTTTATTATATGCAATGCCAAAATATTTTTGTAGAAAAATATGTATTTTCTTATAAACACTATCTTAGTTGGCCATTTTGAAAATGTGTTTTTTCCCACAATGCCTCAATTTCTAATATTAATGAGCACATCAAGAAGTAAATGTGCACCAGTTTCCATGTTTTTACTAAAAGTGCCTGAAGGATTTATTAAAATGCGTTTGCCATATTTGATTTGGCAGCCATCTTGAAATGTAAACTTTTTTGCAAAGTATCAAGTTCTTTTATCAATCAAAATATAAAAAAAGTAACTGCACAAATGTCCATGCCTTTACTACAAACTGTCAGGTAGCTTCATTAATATGGGTTGGCCATAATGGATGTGGCGGCCATCTTGAAAATACAGCATTTTTAGCAATGCCTCCAATGGTAATATTTATCAGCATATCAAGAATGATATGTGTACCGATTTTCATGCTTTTAATACCAAGTGTCAAGAAGATTCATTAATATGGGTAGGCCATATTGGATTTGGCGGCCATCTTAAAAATGCTAAATTTTTCGCAACGCCTACAATGCTAATATTAATCAGCATATCAAGAATGATATATGTACCAATTTTCATGCTTTTAATACCAAGTGTCAGGTAGATTCATTAATATGGGTCGGCCATACTGGATTTGGCGGCCATCTTGAAAACAATGCATTTTTCGCTACATCTCCAATGCTAATATTAATCAGCATATCAAGAAGGATATGTGTACCGATTTTCATGCTTTTACTACCAAATATCAGGTAGATTCATTAATATGGGTCGGCCATATTGAATTTGGCGGCCATCTTGAAAACGATGCATTTTTCGCGACGCCTCCAATGCTAACATTAATCAGCATATCAAGAAGGATATGTGTACCGATTTTCATGCTTTTACTCAAAAGTGCACGATAAGGCCCTTTTGTGTGTCCCATCCGCTGGACTAACTCGTGGCACTGTCCATGTACCCAAGCGAGGAGGTCTTGCCCTCACAAGGCCATCGCAAAATGGCACCTGAACCAAACTCATTCATTCCTCTTTAAGAAAGTTAAGAGCACGGATATGGACGTCACCACCACCACCACCACCATTTTGACAGACACAGGATCTGCTGTCCAACAAGACGGTGACCAGTATCCTCCGGAGGGAAGGAACTTGACGTCACTTGTTGAGTACTTGCTAACAAGCAAAAAAATACCATCAAAATTGCCAAAACACGTCTGCTCCATGACCACATGACCCAAAATTGTAACTGTGTCTGGCACAATTGAAGGTATGTATGGGAAATGTATGTAGGGTGGCCATCGGTCCGTTTTTACGACCTGTTCACGACGTCTGTGTGTCCCTCTCTTTGTCTTTCCTTTCCTCCTAGCCTTTTGCTTATGGCCTCGAGATGCGAGGCAACGTCATTGACGCAAACTAGACCTTGACAGTCGGTCGCGTTTCCGATATCTGCGGCCGCCATGTTACTCCAGATATCACCCCAGAGTTCTCCCAGCGAATTAACTGATTGCTATCGCCTTATGTCGGGGAAATATCCGTGCAATAGCCCTATATGAAGTTCATTAACTGACTGTATGAAAGTTAAATAAGGTAGCTATATTATTGTCTACGGTCTGTTTCCTATTTTTTCCTGCACTGGTGGCAACGCATAGTGCAACTAAGTTTGTCCGCTAAATGCCTTTACAACGATACGAGGGTTCTCACAACTTTACAAACAGGGCAAAGAAACGTCTTTCTGCACGGGCGCTGTCTGTAGGCTATTTTGAGCTCCATCCAGCGTCTGCATGGAAAAAAAGGTTGACAGAAGCGGTTTGCCTCCCGCTGATAAACAGACTTCTGACCAACTTTGAGTAAAGTAAATCAAATTAATTGTTGGCTACAAGGCCTACGAATGCATGACTACCCAAAATACATTAAAAAAAAAATATGAAATAGCCTATTTTCTACACAGACAACAACGGAAGGATTTGTCTATCGTAACCTGCCGTCTCTGATACAATATTAAGTTAGTGGTGCTGATGACTCCTTTATCGGAGTGAGGTAATGAAATGCGAAAATCCTTCCCCCCAAAAATATTGTTTTACAAGTAAAACTGCTGTTGGCAGCTGAGTTAGTCTGAGGTAAGATGGCAGCGCTGTTCCCTGATTTCTGCCTACAGTTTAGAATGCCAACTTCACTGTTTTCTCCACGGAGGCGGGGATTCGGCAAGTCGAAGCAATGGGTGCGCGCGAGGACGCGAGGTTAGAAAGTTAAGGGGCGGGGTTGTCCGGCCGAAGTCCGGACAGCTGGTCACCCTAAATGTATGATGCAGATTACAATTTCTAACATGTGCATAACCTTTTTGTGACTGAGTAACCTCTGTCTTTAATTGTTTTTCAGATGTAGCCACATACTGCAAGAAGTGTGGTGTCTGTGGCTATGTCTTCAGATACCAGGAGTGGAGTGAGGGACTTCATAACTTTGACGATCATGTCATTCTGTCACTTCAACTCTGCCTGCTGTTGCGGCACTCTGTGCAGGTGAATTTTTGGATTATAAAACAATCTGTGGAATGTTGCTGTGTGAAATTACAATTTGGTTAGGTCAGAGAGGCCGGGCAAAAATGAATGTAAGGCCTTGTCAGGCAGGCATAATTGAAGCAATTATCAAGTACCCTAATGCATAATTTGTACTATTTAATTTGTAAATACATCCCTGAGACTTAAACTGTTGCCCACCCGTTGTAGAGGTTGTTTTTCCAATTTCTTAGATAATATTGACATGGTGATACTGTCAGACAAAATTCTCCCTTATCTTACTTACTCTGGCCCTTTCAGTCCGATTTTTTTGCTTTTTGGACATGGCATGAGTTCATAAAAACGCTTCTGTACACCTCTGTAGTTTGGCAGGTGCCTAGGATAACTTCCAAGTGAGGTTGTCATTCAGTAGAAAAGCACATCCTGCACACCGTCTGTTCCACTAGCAAACTTTACTACAACGCTTCGGTCATAAAGAGTTTACCTGAGGAAGGTCGGATGACCGAAAAGTTGTATTGAAGTTTGCTGGTGGATAAGACGGTGTGCTGGACATGGTAAGAGTCATTTAGATGTTAGCAAGTGTCAGACACTGGTCCACCCAGTGGACATCTCGAACCTCTGCTGTTCCAAATGGTCATAATCATGACTTTATTTTGAATGTCATTTCAGAATCACACGGCTGTTGGCAGGCAGTTGGACATTTTAGAACAAACAAACCAACAGAAGTATGGCAGTCATGATTCCATTTTGCATGGTTACCTCCACTTTGAAGTCCTGTCGGCACATGATTACAGTTTTTCGTGTGTGAATTGTGGTGACCACCCACCAGTGGTAGTAATGGATTTACATAAGAAGGGGGTTTTCAGTATGGCAGGTAAGTGATATTGTCCTACTTTTCATCATGTGAACCACTATCCAATTGTGGTGGGTATTTTTTTTTTTAAATCTGAAAACCAATATCTTTCAGTGAGTGATGTTGAAGGTCCTCAAATTTTTCCAAGGTGCGGTGGCCCGCCGCAGTGAAATGTACTTAGGGGAAACACTGCTCTTTTGTTTCGTTTTTTCTTCTTCTTGAAGGTGTAGTCAACTGGAGCAAGCTGCACCCCCAACACCGAGCGACTTATCGGAAGCCTTACGATATATCGGTGTGCCGTGCCCTGAGCTGCCGGAGGCTCTTCAAGGACCTAGGCCCTGGCTACAAGGGGGATGGTCGACGGGGGGTTCTTCATGCCTTCTATTCTACGGATGACTCTGCTGGCTACTGCAGCTGGTTTTGCCACCAGGAGGACAACTTTTGTGGCCCACTCACGCCCTGACTCATTCACTCACACGCCCTCACACACACACACGCACATGCACTCCCTGACACACACGCACTCCCTGACACACACGCACTCACGCACGCCCTGGCACACACACACGCACTGACACACACACACGCACACACACACACACGTATTTTACTTGTTTTATATGTTTCATTGTTGTATATGTCGAATAAAATTCATACTTAAAATTGACAACGTTTTTTTTTTTTTTTAACCTTCAGTAACTGAAGTAGTGCAATGAATGAATATTTTCCTTTTTATTACAGACTTGTTTTGGTGTATATTATTTCTCAGTATCTGAGTCACACTGAGGAAGGCAGAATTTGGAAAAAGCGTTTATACTGTAAGGATCAGTTGATTCATGGTGCGGCCCCTCAATTGCACCTTGTTTTGGTCAGCACTCATTAGAAAACCTTCTTGCCTGAAGCCTTATGCGATTGTTATTTACTTGGGCACATTTAAACAGGGACACAACTTAATTACCATTGGTGCCATTGTTCACTTATTGGTACAGTGAGACTATGAAGTAATTTGCGGCCATGCTGATTTTGTTGGTTTGGCACTAGATACTCAGTTTTTACGTAGGTGTTTTCTACATGGACATAATTTAAAACATCAATAAATTAACAGTAAAGAGTATCAATTGATATGTATTTTTGGGAGTGGTTGAGTGAGTTTAAAGTTATGGTCCCACATCACTAGGTCACAGATCACAGAGGCTTCCAATCTGAAGAGTATGCAAGGTCGATCTCAAACTAACCAATGCCCGTTAATGTGGATTGCACATAAGCGGGGAGTAGGGTGTGTAAGCCTTTGGGTGTAAGCATGTACTATGTCTGTCTGCAAGGAAAAATGTGTTAGTTTATTCTGGGTAAATAACATGTCAGGTAAGTGTTTCTATAGACCAGTGGTTCCCGACCTTATTCTTCAGGGACCCATGTTTTTACCATTGTAAGCTTTGGTGACCCAACAGCGCGAGTGTCGAGAGGGAGTCACGATACCCTCTGTTTTCTGTGAAAACTCATTTTAGTTATTTTATTCCTCAATTCGTCTTAGGTCAAATATAGAATATTTTTTTTAATGTAACACTTACATTTTGTTGCTTCTATGCATATATATATGCATAAATGCTTTGTCATTCATTCAACATGGGCTATATAGTACCCCTTAAAATCAGAAGAGCTTCGCGACCCCCTGCAGATCTCTGGTGACCCATAGGTTGGGAACCACTGCTATAGACGACTATGCCTACATTTCACATTAGCTGTGTGCTACTGGCGCTTTCTGACTGTTACGTTCTGTATTCTGGGCTCGTGCTGTTGCTATGGTAACCCTAAGCGTCTTCGGGGAAGATAGCTGGCCGAAATAGTCCCATCGTTTTAAAAATACAGATGATATAAACACACGCTTGACTTTAACTTTGTGTAAAGTAATGCAGATAAACTGTCTATACATAGACATGACTGCCTTATATGAAAAATATCCCCAAAATGAGAAATTATAAATGTACAAGTAACTCCTGTCATCCGTCTCTGAAACAACATTTGGTTTGTACTACGGATTGTTGCTTTTCCTGAGTGAGAATGTAGTTCCAATGAGGAGTTAAAATCCGTCTGAAAATAAATGAAATACCGTTTAACAACTTTATATTCACTGTTTGAATTCGTATGCAACTCTATGCACACATCTCACTTTGGTCTGGCGTAGAATGGCGGGGCTAAATCCTGTTTCCTGCCACTACCGGTAGGCGTGTCTCGAGAGGGCGTGTCTCGAGCGAGAGGTGGGCGTGTCTTTAGTGGACGCAGGACGCAGCCGGACACTATTGACCTTGGGGGAAAAAATACCTCGCACGATAGTAGGCCTATACCGTCCATACCGTGCACTCCTAATTCACGTTATATTATATTATATTATATTACATTATAATGTACATGGGCCTACAATCATGTACAGTATAATATGGTTTAGTAGGCTTATTCAAGTTATTAAATAGATCCCATAAACAAATACACAAAGTATTATTTTATATTTTGAATAAAATATCAATTAAACGGTCCCATGTGTGCTACATTCTGCTTTGGGTTCGACAGCTCTACCCTGTGTTCAAAATGAGTCTTGACGCTTAGAATTAAATTGTTGCGATGTAATCTCTCTTCCAGTACCTCATCTGTCGCCTTTAATTTGGTGCAAATGCGATTAATATATCTCTTCCATCATGCACAACAACGGTTAAAATGTGTGTTTGCTCTTGGTCCATCTCTATTTTTGGACAAATAAATAAGTGGGAAGCATATTACTCTCCTGTGCGTTTTACCTCAGTCTGCACTTAAGTTTTAAGGAGCCCTACTATTTATATACATGTGGCAATATTTCAGCATCTCAACGTCTCAATTCTTCAGTTAACTTCAGGTGGAACGGAGGCTCTGTGGAGAGTTTAGGCTGCGCTAATATGGCCGACCTGTGCGGACGTGCTTGAAATACGCGATGACATATCTAGTCTTCCTATAGGATATCTGTGGTTTGGCAGTTTGGGAAGTTTTCATGCAGTCATTTCACACCACCACTTGCTTCCCCTGTCATGCAGGTAATGAAGGGTTGCTTTGTTTTAACTGGAGTAGTGACTGAATGTGTTTTGACTTGAGCTGGGACTAGAGGTGCTTAACTCGAATCTTTGAGGCGTCCGGATTGATTGGATCATTCCAAGGAGGGTATCCGGATTAGACGGATCACACGGATCACTTATTTAAAATAAATAAAAAGAAATAATAATAATGTATTTTTTAAAACGTTTCTGCCGTTAAGTAGCTATGCGCCTCGCCTTTGTTGTTCCATTTATCAATTCACGTTGATTAATCAAAGAGTAAGACAGTTTGATCAACAAAACTCACTTTATGAATGTCACAGTTCCTAAACTCATGCTGAGATCCGACCCACCTGGGTCTCCTCACTAAACATGCACCCACAACTCGAACAGCCTTTGGCAGCAGTGAAACGGCATGTTCCTTATTTTGCAATAAATAATGTGTGTGTTTGTATTTAAGAAGACTAAAAGTCAAATATTTGGGAGCAGAAGTCTAGTTGAGCAGGGACAGTCAGGAGGCGAGCAGCAGATGACCACTCGCTTCCGCTGCCGAGTTGCCTTGCAACTCGCACACTCGTGGCAAAAACGAAACTTAAGCGTTGATCCGATCCGTAGGGGATTCGCTGCTACCAACAACTCAGTCAGGATTCGTCTCACCGAGTCGCCGAGGGCGCCGCTGCTGACTGAGTGACTCGGACGAGGGGAGTGACAACAGTGGCTTTAAAGACTGTACGCTGTAACACAGTGAGTGATAGTAGAGTCACGTCTGTAGACTATAATTTCCCTAAGAGTAGCTACAGACAGAGATGTTAAAGCGTTGGCAGAGCACTGTTAACATTTAGAAATGTAGACCTCAACAGAGTCAGAAGCACACACATATGGATCGGGGATCCGCGACTCAATTGGCCACAACAGGCTGGACGGATCAAACAGGCTCGATGAATGACGAGGCGGGAGTTGGTTCAGTTTTACTCAGTGAGTGTTCGTGACTGAACAGCATACTAGGGAGATTAGAGAATGGCTGTTGTAGTCAACTAAAGAGGATATATTCCGGTTTCACAAATTCTCGCGCTGTAACTGCCATTTTGTTGACATATTAATGATATGACATCTGACCCGCCTTTGGCGGATCAATGCACGACAGCCATCCGGTCTGTTTGGATGAGGTCCTGACCCGGCTGTCCAACCGGATCCTCCGGGTTTTAGATAAGCGCTAGCTGGGACTAAATGCTAATGTAGCATTGACTAGTAATCCTGTGTTCCACCAAAGAAGGTGGATGTAACAAGAAGCGTCATTTTATTTCTTTTCCGGTATCCACTTTATGTCGGGTGAACGCCCCTTTAGGAGACCTTCGGTTAGGAGACCTTCGGAGTCCTGAGGTTGAGAATAAATCAAGTCCCCTTAGCGCTGTAGATGGCGGTAGCGCACGTCTTGAGCAAACACCTCAAAAATAGAAGAAGAAGGAGGGGACAACGCCCCCTTAGGAGACCCAACTTGAGCCCATTGAGTGGGCGTGCTTTGCGATATCTTTGTTTGATTCAGTATTTTTGGTTCCACTCTTCATGGAGGGCACAGGGTGACTACATGGTTTTGTGATCTCCCATTGAGTTGCCAGACGACAGACATTCGCTAACTTTGTCCTATTTGATTTTTGTGTTGTTTTTAGTGTGTTTTATTTTTACATATTTCATTGTATTAATGATGCATTTGTATTTGTAGCACTGGGATGCTGCATATCTCGCCCTGGGCTAATCTGCTGTATTGAACACTCTCGCAAAGCAGGCCAATATTCTCGTATAATGTTTATTATATATCTGTTTTTAAATGAAAACTGGGGTACTAACGTGCATCCTTTTCCTTTTTAAAGGGACACTGTGCAAGAAATGGTCAAACAAGGTACTGCAACTATGCTTCTCATTGAAACTGGGTTGGCAATCGTCAAATTTGATATTTACATGAAAGTTTACTAAGTAATAAATATTTATGTATGTAGTTCATGTATGAAAAGTGCCATTTTTCCAGTCATAATGAATACGTAGAATTTGATCATGGTGGTAAGTATTCATGAAAAAGGTAACATTAGTGAATGGGCTGCATGAATTCTGGAAATAAACAACTAAAAATCTCACACAGTGTCCCTTTAAGGGAAAAGGTCAGCCATTGGTCTATTGTTGGTTTTCAGTTCATTTTTGGTTAATTTGTTTGCCTCGTTTCTTTTTGTCTTTGCTTAGTGTGACCCTGTCTGGTAGCGACCATGCATTGGGAGCTGGATGATTAATGTGTCTCTCTCTAGATTACTTGTACATGGCCGGATCTGCACCCGGCTGCTGCTCTTTTCAGTGGGGGCCATAGTGAGGGGACCGTTTTCCAGGTGTGTAGTGAGTGATAATAACATGGTGTGGTATTTTGTTGTGATATTAACAGCTTTTGAGTCTTTCCTAGGTTGCATGCCTGTATGGTGCTGGTTTACCCTGTCTTTCCCCTCTACAAAGGTCTCCTAGGAGAAAACCTCTGTGCCAACCCGATCTTACTTGTCTCAGCCAGAGCCATACAGAAGGAGAGTCGGGCAATCTCCACTGTGTCCTAGGGCCGACTTCCGCATTAGCAAAATTAGCTGTTTAGCATCTCAGAACTGCTTGGCGTTGTGAATGTTAGTGCCTAGAAGTGGGCGTAGCACACAGCAAATGCGATGCAATGCAGGGAATATGTTCTGTTCGTAGTAATAACTTCAGATAAACATCACACATGGTAAAACTGTTGTGATTATCATTACCGAGACAGTTGATAATTTAGGGGCCCTACATATTTGAGGTGATTACCCCGCAGTATAGTTCGTTAGTCCTTATTTTTGGCTTTTAATGTGGTGGTTCTATGTTGAGTCTATGGACAGCCGCTTTAGGCACGACCTCGATCTCATTGAAAGTCGGGGCTGCAATTTAAGTTCTGGTCCTCCATTTGCGCAACTCTCCTTCTGTATGGCTCTGGTCTCAGCCAGTTCCCTCTACAATTGTTCAGTTCTCCCCTTTTAGTTCCCTTACAATTTATGTTAAACTTATGATTTGTAAATAAACTTGCACTGGTAAACATGCCTCTTGTAAACTGTTCCCTTGCGGGGAGGGCTCAGACTAGGGTCACACTAACAGGGAAAAAAAATGGCTAGTTGACCTTCCATTTGGCTTGTAAGAAAAAAATGTCTACTAGCCAAACGAGCTGGTGGTGGAAAAAAGTTAATTTAGAGCCCTGCTAACAGAGTACATCAAACAGGGGTTCCCCCGTCCATTTATAAAGGGAGTGTACAAATGATAACCTGCATGTCAGGTACTATACACATGTAACTCTGCTTCCCTCACCTTGAGCGTGTTTACATTACCACAATAATCGGGCTATTGAATAAACAGGTTATTGGCGTAAACTGTGTACTGCTGTTTACATGCAACATACATACATTACATTGCGGTTGCCTGTGTTCCACTCAAGTGTGTGACACTGAACTGGAACTCAAGGCTTGTAATTGGCTATTGTCATTCTAGAATGTCAATAACCCGATAATAACTTGTTTAAGCTGTATACATGTCTGAGAAATCAGTTTCTTAGCCAAAAACCTTCCTGTGTGAATCGGATTCCTCATAAACCGATAACTGCTATAAAAAAGATTATTATAAACTGTTTATTCCTTTTATATGAGCACTTGAATAAACCGGTTACTCCAAAAACCTGATTATGAACGGGTTATTGATGTCCATATAAACGGTACGTGGTTGGATTACTGTATTGTACAGTGCTGTATTGTAAGCCTCTATGGCAGGGGTATTCAATTAAAAGTCACTGAGGGCCCGTTTTCAAATTCCTTAAAGGAAATGGGACCGGACCCTGCACGCAGCATGGTGTCCGAGGTTAGGATGCGAAACAAGCAGATAGCTTTCCAGACTTTATTTCTTAGGCCTTATGATGGTCTATTTATCAGTCTGTTTTAGGTAAGATTTCACTCTCATATCCCCAACCTGAAGTGTTGTGATTGCAAATTATGCACAGCCACAGATAGCACACATAGGCCTATTTGTTTTCATTTTGGTAAGACCCTGTGGGGGGCCAGAACCTTGCCATCCAAGAGCCGCATCTGGCCCCAGGGCCTCCATTTGAATAGCCTCGCTCTATGGTGATGTATTTTTGTGTATTAAGTTGTAATAAAACTCTTTCATGTAACAGACCTCCTGGCAATTTGCCACAGACCCCATGCATATACCAGCACTTTGAGAGCCACTGCTCTAAGTAAGCCTGCACACGCCCTCTCCTAACGCACCAGCTATATTGCAGTTATCAGTTGTCACTGGGCAGGTCCAGTAAACCTTAAGGCAATTAAACTGTGAACTTTGTCCTTCCACAACTGTAGCTTGCTGTGTTCATATGAGTGTGGCTACACGAGTGTAGTGTGTGCATGTTTGTACTTGTATATGTGTGCACTTGAGCAAACGCGTATGTACTAAATCCACTGAAAATCTGAGCCGTGTCCTACAGTAAGTGTCATAAATCCTACTTTCTTATTGTGAATGCAGAAACAGGAGCTGAGATACAGCGTTTTAAGTTCCAATCAGCAATGTTTTCTACAAAAGACAGTAAGTCATACATGCTGCTTAAAAGTTCAATTTGTGTTTGTGTTGCCCAATTGCCAAGCAAAACCCAGGGGTGGGCTGTACAGATGTCAAAAACGTGTCATCAGATATTTAAACTCTGTAATGTATGTACTCTGTATTAACACATGTTAATATGTGTTGTATGATTTATAAGTTGATTGCTACAGTGGGCAATTGTACAGAATAGAAGGCAGGCAGAAAAACATGGTATTCAAGGAGATGCAGTAGCTAAGTAGGCCACATTTCAAGAAAGATTCGGATGTGCACAAGAAACAGGTTGAGGTTATTATTTTTATTATTTTTTAAGTACAGCCTACGTGTAATTTTAAGGGCTCCGTACACCCCAGCCTAATTAACCTTAGATCATTTGTAGCTGCTTTAGTATTGATGCTTGTTCATTCGGTTTTCTCAGTAGACTGAATTGCCAATGTTATTCTGTTCTGATAAAGTCCTATTTTGACACAGCCACACAATAACTCCTCCCCCCCACCCTTGTTTTACAGAAGAAAACTCATATGCAATATGGAAATAATAAAGAGCCACAAATCTCATCTGAAAAAGAAGTTCCAGTGTTTGTGTGAGGGAAGCTTAGACGAAGAACAACCAACACTCCTAAATGACATCTACACAGACCTCTACATCACAGAGGGGGAAAGTGGTAAGGTTAGTGATGAACATGAGGTCAGAAAGATTGAGCCAGCATCCAATCCAATCCCCTGTAATGGCATTTTTCATCCTTTACCTGAACAAAACAAACCAGTCAGATCTGTGCTGACCAGGGGAGTGGCTGGAGTCGGAAAAACAGTCACTGTACAGAAGTTTATTCTGGACTGGGCTGAAGGAAAAACTAATCAAGATGTCGACTTCATCTTTCCTCTTCCATTTCGGGAGCTGAATCTGATTGAAGAGAAACCACTCAGCATGGTGGATTTAGTTAAACATTTTTTCACTGAAGTGAAAGATTTCAGTGTTTTCAGTGGTGGCAAGTATAAAGTGCTTTTCATATTGGAGGGTCTAAATGAGTGCCGGATCCCTCTAGATTTCCACTCAACAACAAAGTGTTGTGATATCACAGAACCAACTACATTGTCTTCTCTGCTGGCAAACCTCATCAAGGGGAATCTACTGCCCTCTGCTCTTCTCTGGATAACCTCTAGACCTGCAGCAGCCAGTCACATCCCTCCTGAATGTGTGGACAAGGTGACAGAATTACGTGGGTTCAATGACCCCCAGAAGGAGGAGTATGTCAGCAAGAAAGTCAGTGATGAGAGTCTGGCCAACAGCATCATTACACACCTGAAGTCATCCAGAAGCCTCTATATCATGTGCCAAATTCCAATCTTCTGCTGGATCGCAACCATTGTTCTCAAGAACAAGTTAATCCAAAAAGACAGAGAATCTCCCAAAACACTGACTCAAATGTACGCCCACTTTCTGATGATTCAGACACACATTAAACAGGGAGCAGAGATAGGTAGAGAGATGATTTTCAACCTTGGGAAACTTGCCTTTCTACAGTTGCAAAGGGGTAATTTAATATTTTATGAGGAAGACCTGAAAGAGTGTGGCATCAACATCACTAAGGCATCCATGTACTCAGGAGTGTGCACCCAGATCTTTCAAGAAGAGCCTGGACTGTCCCATGGAAACATGTTCTGCTTTGTGCATACCAGCATCCAGGAGTATCTTGCTGCTTTATATGTCTACTTCACTCTCATAACACACAGGGAAAATGCTCTTAACACCTCCACCTCTACATCCAAGCCAGCTCAGTTAGCCCCGCCCGAGTCATTGTATGACCTGCATAAGATTGCCGTTGATTTGGCTTTGGAGAGCAAAACTGGACATCTGGACCTCTTCCTCCGCTTCCTTCTTGGACTCTCTCTGGAGTCCAACCAGAATCTCCTGATAGATCTTCTACCAGAGACGACCAGCCAACCACAGGGCTCAGAGGAGACGATACAGTATGTCAAACAGAAAATCAGAGAAAATCCATCCTCTGAGAAATGCATCAATCTGTTCCACTGTCTGAATGAGCTGAATGACCACTCGTTGATGAAGGAAATCCAGAACTACCTGAGTTCAGTGGAGTCAGGAGGTCTGGGAGAAACCAGTCTTTCCTCTGCAGAGTGGTCTGAAGTGGCCTTCATACTGCTGACCTCAGAACAGCAGCTGGGCGAGTTTGACCTGAGGAAATACTACCGATCAGAGGAAGGTCTGCAGGGGCTGATGCCTGTGATCAAGGCATCCAGATCAGTGACGTAAGTGTTGAAAGTGTCCTATAGTCTATTCACTTGGTTCACTTGGTCGCATAATGTATGGGACATCACACTCTTACTTCTGTGTATTTGTATCATAGATATACAACACTAGATGCCGTACAGCCCTTTTGTGTGACCGGCTTTCAGCTATCTTGATCTACTTTTCATCGATGATGTAGTGTGTTTAGATATTGTATGTGTTGATCTTTCCCCAGGCTCATGTCCTGTAGGTTGACAGAGAAAAGCTGTTCCATATTAGCTTCTGCCCTCAGCTCAGAATCGAGTGTCAGAGAGCTGGACTTGAGTGAGAATAAACGGCTGGACTCAGGAGTGACACTTCTCAGTGAGGCTTTAGGAAATCCATTATGTCAACTGGAAAGGCTAGAGTAAGTAGTCTGTATTATCTTTATTATGAGTAATAAGTAGTCTGCATTATCCAAAACCAAAACACATCTATGTTGTGCTGCAAATGCCATTGCCCCATGGGGACAATACAGTTGGAACGCTTTTGAATTCGCTCAGGAGAGAAAAGTTTGCAGGGTTATCCATAAAGTGTGTGTGTGTGTGGGTGTGGGGGGGGGGGGGTTGTAACAGTTAAGGTTTGTTAAGTTTGTTGTCTTTTTTCCCACCCCAGACTATGTGTCTGTGAGTTGACAGACAAAAGCTGTTCCGCTTTGGCTTCAGCCCTCAGCTCAGGATCAAGTCTCAAACAGCTGGACCTGAGTTGGAATAATTTGCCAGACACAGGAGTGACTTTTCTTAGTGCTGCATTAGGAAATCCTCTGTGTCAACTTGAGGTGCTAAAGTGAGTATGGCAAGTGTCTGTATGTCTGTGTTACTGTTTTGTGGGAATGTCTCCAGGTGCTAGCATGTGAGATTTCGATGTTTGCATCCATCAGTGGTGCATTTATTTGGAAGGGGTAGACATGATAAATGCATGAAGCCTTTTATGTATGCATCAGGTGTGTTATGTGTGTCTATACAGATTTGCATGTGTGTAGTGTAGTGCTGCACATAAGCAACTAACGTACCATCTTCCCCTAGGCTGGAATCCTGTAGGCTGAGAGAGAAGAGCTGTTCCTCTCTGGCTACAGCCCTCAGCTCAGGATCAAATCTCAAAACACTGGAACTGAATAGGAATAATCTGGAGGATTCAGGAGTGACACTTCTTAGTGCTGCATTAATAAATCCACTCTGTCAACTGGAGACACTACAGTGAGTAGCTAGTTTATCTATATCCTACATACAGTATGTGATATACACATGGAAGTTTGGATGTGCAGTTTGTTCAAAAGTGTGTGCGTTAGTTTGTACTAAGTTCAAAAGAGTGTTTGTGTGTACATTTCAATAAGTGTTGAGATGTCTCCCGACGTCTCCTGAAAACAATATCTCCCCAGGTTGTGTAAATGTAAGCTGACAGAGGAAAGTTGCTCCTCCCTGGCTTCGGTCCTCACCTCAGGATCACGTCTCAGACACCTGGCCCTCAGTTGCAATGATCTGGAGGACTCAGGAGTCACTCTTCTTTGTACTGCATTGAAAAATCCTTGCTGTCAATTAGAGACATTAGAGTGAGTATATCAATATAATCCATAACCAGTGTCCGTGTGGGTATGTTCATGAACATTGCCATTTGTTGTATACCTTGGATTATTTGGATATGTCTGTGTGAATATTTCTGTCAGTCTTTCTTTGCCATTTCATTGAATGACAAGACGACTCGTGACTTTCCTCAGGCTGGAATACTGTGGGCTGACAGAGGAAAGCTGTTCCTCTCTGGCTTCAGTCCTCAGCACAGGATCAAGTCTCAGACAGCTGGAACTGAGTGATTGTCTGCAGGACTCTGGAGTCTCACTTCTTAGTGCTGCAATAGGAAATCCATGCTGTCAACTGGAGAGACTAAAGTGAGTAGTGTTTACAATAACATGTGTGCATGTGCAAATATGTGTGTTCTTTGTATTTTGATAACTGTTTTTGTGTAAGTATTTTAGACAAGTGTAAGTATTAATGTCTGTGTGCATACATCTTCAAGCGAATGCAATTTTGTGTTCAGAGGGATCATGTTTTCCTCAGGCCGTATGGTAATACATCGAAAGAATCTCCATGACTTAAACTGTGAGACCAAGGTCAAATATTAGGGATGTGTGTGTGTGTGTGTGTGTGTGTGTGTGTGTGTGTGTGTGTGTGTGTGTGTGTGTGTGTGTGTGTGTGTGTGTGTGTGTGTGTGTGTGTGTGTGTGTGTTTGGAGGGGGGGGGGTGTCTGTGGTTGATACTGCATTGAAAAATCCTTGCTGTCAATTAGAGACATTAGAGTGAGTATATCAATATAATCCATAACCTGTGTCCGTGTGGGTATGTTCATGAACATTTCCGTTTGTTGTATACCTTGGATAATTTGGATATGTCTGTGTGAATATTTCTGTCAGTCTTTCTTTGCCATTTCATTGAATGACAAGACGACTCGTGACTTTCCTCAGGCTGGAATACTGTGGGCTGACAGAGGAAAGCTGTTCCTCTCTGGCTTCAGTCCTCAGCACAGGATCAAGTCTCAGACAGCTGGAACTGAGTGATTGTCTGCAGGACTCTGGAGTCTCACTTCTTAGTGCTGCAATAGGAAATCCATGCTGTCAACTGGAGAGACTAAAGTGAGTAGTGTTTACAATAACATGTGTGCATGTGCAAATATGTGTGTTCTTTGTATTTTGATAACTGTTTTTATGTAAGTATTTTAGACAAGCGTAAGTATTAATGTCTGTCTGCATACATCTTCAAGCGAATGCAATTTTGTGTTCAGAGGGATCATGTTTTCCTCAGGCCGTATGATTATACATCGAAAGAATCTCCATGACTTAAACTGTCAGCCCAAGGTCAAATATTAGGTGTGTGTGTGTGTGTGTGTGTGTGTGTGTGTGTGTGTGTGTGTGTGTGTGTGTGTGTGTGTGTGTGTGTGTTTGGAGGGGGGGAGAGGGGGCTCTGTGGTTGATACTCTTTTCAAATTCATATAAATGTCTCGGATGAAAGTGTGTATTTGAGATGTTATGAATATAATATGAGTATGTGTTGACATGCACAGTATACAGTATGTAAAAATGCATTTTTACAGTTGTTTCTTCCAATGTTTCCTCCAGACTATTTTCCTGTTATCTGACAGACAAGGGCTGTTCCTCCCTGGCTTCAGCCCTCAGCTCTGGATCAAGTCTCAAAGAGCTGAACTTGAATTGCAATGGCGTGCTGGACTCTGGAGTAACAATTCTTAGTGCTGCATTAAAAAATCCACTCTGCCAATTGGAGAGACTATCGTGAGTGTAGCAGTATAATCCATAACCTGTGTGTGTGTGTGTGTGTGTGTGTGTGTGTGTGTGTGTGTGTGTGTGTGTGTGTGTGTGTGTGTGTGTGTGTGTGTGTGTGTGTGTGCAACAGTGCATTTAGCTCTATCTCAATGTTTCCCCCAGGTTGCGTAAGTGTAATCTGACAGAAGAAAGTTGTGGCACCCTGGCTTCAGCCCTCAGCTCAGGATCAAGCCTCAGACGACTGGACTTGGGTGGCAATGACCTGCAGGAATCAGATGTCGAATGTCTCTCAGCTCTTGAGAGAAACCCACAGTGCAAACTGGAGGAAATCATGTACGAAAATGCTGGTGACTGAAGTAGGCGATGGATAGAAATGAGATAAAATGAATAGATTAAGTAGTTTGTAGAAACACTAACATCATAATGGCGTCTGTAGTACCTCTACCAAATAGTATATTCATTCTCTTTCTTCAAATGTGTTGATGACAGAGGCTTAAAGTTGATTTAGGGTATTATGTGCTTTATCTTGCAGATGGAGACTGTTGTGATATCTACTACCCACTTACAGTACTTGAACATCTCACCAATGAGGAGCAGACCACTGCACCCAGCAGCGTGGCGATCCAGGGCTCTGAGCTGGATGGGTCCAGGGGCACCTGAAGGGGTCCAATACTCGCATCAGCATCTCATCTCAAGACCATGAACACACAGGAGCACACCGGAAACAAGACTCCTTGAAAACAAACCATTTTGCACACAGAGGGGACTTTCAAATCTAAAGCCTACTACATCAGGGGTGTCAAACTCATTCGGTTCAGGGGCCACATGATCCAGTAACGTACTTGTGAAACATTGCAATATCGCATGTAGCGTGAATAGCAATCGGAATCGCAGTGCTAGTCAATCATTTCGAGGTGGATGACAGCGGGTATATGAGAAGCATTTACTGTAAATGTTAACCAAAAAAGGCAAATTTGTTCTCAAGTGATGAAAACTTGACATCTAATGGGCTCTAGATTGACTTATTATTCTGACATTCTTACCAAACATGATCTCCAAAAATTCCGTGCTCCTGGACACGGATGTTAAGAACACAAAATCCGTGTCCAGGAGCACGGATTTTGCCAAAATTCCGTGCTCCTGGACACGGAATTGTTTTCCGTGCTCCTGGACACGGAATTGTTTGAAGTGCTTTCTATAGGCTATTTCCACAGTCTTGTGTTTTCTCAGGAATTTTCTCATTTTAAATATTTTGTCTAAAAAAAAAACATTTCTTACTGACAGGTTAAGGTTAGGGATTGTTTTGGTCTGGGCACAGCTAGTTTTCTTTCATTCATTATATGAGTTTGATAGCCTAGCAACCAACTGGAAAAGGTATTTCTCAAAAATATGTCTTTAATGACAGGTTAAGGTTAGGGAATGTTTTGGTCATGGCACAACTTAAATTGCTATAGCATTATTTTGTTTAGGATTAGCATTTGGTATGTATTTTCTAATGATAGAGTTAACACAGTGCTGTGGTAATAGCCTATAGAAAGCACTTCCGTGTGCCCATCACGGAAAACAATTCCGTGTCCAGGAGCACGGAAAACAATTCCGTGTCCTTAACATCCGTGTCCAGGAGCACGGAATTTTTGGAGATCAGGCTGTTCTTACAGGGAAGGACGGGAGGAAGTATTTTGTTTGACACTTCATGTTGTCAGGGAAGACAGATGAGCCACCACCAGCAGTAAGGACATGTCTGTGAAAGTAGTTTTAGCTTTAACCAGCAGAGGGCAGTATGCGTACATAATTTTCACATTCATACAGTCAATGGCTGTACAGTATTAGATATACAGCATAGTTGCTCAATGCTGTACACACATATTGACAAATGACTTTCTTCTGCAACTACTGCAAATATACTCCTGATCCCGTATGAGCATGGTGTGGTAAATTTTAAGTGTTCATCGAATAAACATTCATTTTTCGCCTTCACAACAACCATATCATATTTAGACCCATGTGAAGTTCTGCCCACCCTTAGGCCTAATTATTAAACTCACTTGTAAAAACAAATTCATTGAGACTTCTTAAGAACAACTTTTAACTGCTGTCTAAGTAAATTTCACTCATATCAAGACCTGCCTAAGCAAAAAAGAGAGAGGTGGGCATGGATAAAGAGCAAAAGTTTTTAACCATTTTATATCATTCAAATGAAGAATAACCAACATATAAAAAATGATACAATAAAAAATACAAATACAATAAAAAATCAACAACCCTTTTCTACAAGTGCTCATGTAAAATATGCTGGTCGAGATGTCCACCTAAAATGTTGAACATTTCAACATCAATCATATCAGCTATGTTTAAATTAAAAGATTCTGACAAAATCAATGTTTATGTTCAGTACATGTACAGCATTTAGAAATTAAATGTGTCTGTGAATCTAATTGTTTTAGGAACGTAGGTCTTCTTCAAGGTTGGGTCCCCATAGTTAAAAGATCGATACTTAGACCTTTCTGTTGGCTTTGGACAGTGACTTTCCACTTCATCCATTTGGGGTGGACGTTTCTCTGTTTGGTCTACTGTCATAGTATGGCCCTCGTCTGTTCTCTGGGATGTGTCAACCAACTGTGTGATCCCAGACAACCTCCCGTAATCTGCCTCTTCATGTACTGTTTTTGATGATGATGATGATGATGATGATGAGACAGATTGTGTACTATGGTGTGCCGGTTCCATGACTCTTGGTATTCTGGTTCCATGACATTCTTCTTTGGAGACACGTTCTGTACTTACTGGCCCATTTTCATGTAGACCCTCTAAAACTTCACGTGGGAGAGTCAGTGGTTTCGTATGTTGTTGTAACTGACAGAATGTCTGTGTGGAGTCATGAAGCTGAGGGTCTACAAAGAGGTCTGACTGGTTGGGTTTTGACTCGTTTGAGTTTAGGTCAGAGAGGTCAGTACGACTGGGTTTTGAGGCGTGAAGCATCTGTTCACTGTAGTTGATGTTATCAGTGGGTGTGTTATTTGGTTTTGAGTCATTTGATCTTAGGTCACAGAGATCAATCTGACTGGGTTTTGAGTCATTAAGCATTTGTTTGTTGAAGTCGGCATAGTCTGTGTGCAAGTTATTTGACTTCTGATCAGGTATTGAGTCATTAGACTTATTTTGACAAAAGTCAGCCTGTTTGGATTGAGAGCTATGTGACTTAAGTTCATGACAGTCTGCCTGACTTGGTATTGAGTTCTTTACCTGCAGTTCATAGAAATCAGTCTCAATTAGCTGTGGAGTCGAGGTGTTAAATTTTTGTTCACCAAAGTCAATCTTTTTGAATTCATAGAGGTCACATTGACTGGCTTTTAAGTCTCTTAGCAATGGTTCTCTGGCGTCAGCCTGACCATATTGGTTGGGTTTTGAGTCTCTTGACATTACCTCACAGAAGTCAACCTGACCGTGCTGCTTCGATTTTAAGTCACTTGATATTACCTCACAGAGATCAGTCATGCTGGGTATTGACGCATTGGACTCTTTTTCATGAAGTGTGACACTGCATGTTGAATCTGCATCCATAGGTAGGTCTTTAGATTCACCTACATAATCTGAAATCACATCTGATAGTCTGTCTCTATGAAGTGAATCTTTCCGAAGTGGGATAAGCAGTGGGGATACAGGAGAGCACAAACACCGCAGCTGCTGCGGAAGTGACACAAGTGCAACATTTATATTGTGTTGCGGCTCGACTGTGACGCATAGATTAGTGCCCCGTTCAACACTATTCCATTCTGTTGCGTCACAGAGAAAGTTTACTTCCTCAGAGGCAAATTTCACCTGACGTTGTGTGTGAGGTGAGACATGCGATCCACTACCTGGGTTTTTTTCGTTGATTTCCTCACCTGTAGTGTTGGCATTTGTCATCCCTTTGGCAGTCTCTGCACTGTGGTCTGTACATGTGTTGCTCACACCCGTGTTCAACAATCCGTCACCCATGCCTACCTCACACTTACCGGCATTGGTATTTTCCTCTGAAGAATTAGTTTGTTGCTTCAAAACTTTTTTATCTACATTCATAATTGTTTCTTTAGCTGTAGAGATGTCAGCTGTTGTTCCCTGGCCTGTCCTTTGGGATTCTTGACATCTATCATTTGTTTCCCACCTCGATACCAAAGATGTAACACGCCTATCTGCATCTTTGCTTTTCCTTCTAACAGCTGGGCATATATTTCCACTGTGGATGGCGCCGATCGTCTCAAATTTCTTTATGGTGGCCAAAACGGAGCGTTTGGTAAGCGGCTTGACTCCATGCTGTCCCTGCTGGGTCTGCATGTTGCTGGACTCGCTACTCTCCTCTGCAGTAGCGCACGCCGCCGCCATGCGTCTCACCTTCACCTCCCCCCGGGACACCTGCCTAATCAGACAGCCGTACCGCCGGGAGATCCCCCCTACTTTGTTGCTCTGCCGAAGAGGAGTTTGATTCGGCGCAACGCCCAGGAACTTGGATCGCAGAAGGTGGAATGAGCTTGTGCGTCTGTTCCCAGAGCTATCCTGTGATCGTTCAGCTTTGAGGCCGGTGAGTTGCGGTTCTGGCCCCTGCTGGTTCCTCTGTGATCGTTCAGCTTTGAGGCCGGTGAGTTGCGGTTCTGGCCCCTGCTGGTTCCTCGTGTTGAGGTTGTTGAGGCCGTTCCCCTGGGACAGTTCCGCTGTCATGTACTGTAGGAGGTCGTCCAGAACGGAACGCACTCCTGGCAGGGTCGCTCTGTCGTGGATCACCCGCCTGAGGAATTTACAGTCCACGGTGGCGGCAGCAGGTTCGGATGACTCCTTTGAGGGTGTCTTCTTCATCACAGGGCTGTGTGAGATAAAGGGTGAACGCAATTTGCTCAAGCAGATAACACCTGCAATCTGTGCCTGGACTGCTGTATTCGTTCCTGTTCGGTTCCTTTACACCAGGGGTGGGGAACCTATGTCTCGAGGGCCGTTTACGACCCTTGAGGCTGTTTTATCTGGCCCACGATGTAATTTTAATGTTATGCTGCTTCACATGAAATATGACATATTTTGTAGAGGATTCTTAGAAGATATATGTACAATACAATTAAAGCCTGATTTGCACAGGATAAATATTATCTATGGGCCTCGCAACTACTCCCGGACCTCTGTGATTTTTTTTCGGGGCGCATTTGGACGGGATACATAAAAGTTGGTTATTACTCAATTCACAGACATTATAAGGGGGTGCAGACGGCGCGCCTATGTGAAATTACCCCAGGACGTCTGTGTTTCGCCGAAATACAGTAGGTAATTCGTGGCGGAATTATTACCTCACAAATCGCGGACATGGCACATTCGCACAGGACTAAGAACTCAGACATTCTCTGTAATTATTCCGAATTACCGGGGGTCCATAGGTAATAAAAGTCCCGTCCGAATCGGGCTTAAGTTACATTCAGGGGACCTAGAGAATGTGTGGTCTGTTTTAAAGGTGGCTGCCTTCAATGTAGGCCTAAAGTGCAGGGGGAAATCCTGGTTTGTGTTCATAGTACGGCCCTTGGAGAAATTTGAAGTGGCCCCTCATATGAAAAAGGTTCCCCTCCCCTGCTTTACACTCTCACACACACCTTTTAAACATACAACAGGCTGAATCTGTAAAGTAAAATTTATTTCACTGCACTTTGCTAATGATCACAGTTGATATTGATGCAAATATTAGCATGCAGTAATACATACTGTATAAACACATACTGAAAAGTACTAAAGATTTGTCTGCAGCAAACACTTCCCCTATGTTTACAGATATATTTTCTCAGCGATATAAAGTTGATGCCAAAAGTACCGTTACATTTTTAGTCAATAGTGAAATTCATTATAGTTACATTTGTGGTGGTCAATAGTAGTAGCCATCACTATTATGCAAGCTGACTGTGACAACACAAAATCAGTTAGTTGCAGTGATAGTACAGTATTTCATTAATGCACACAGAACAACTTGTGAAAACTTTTTGTGCACCTCTTTTGATTAGATAGTGTGTTGGAAGTGATCAAAGCAAACAATCATTGCACATGAGAAGTGAGCAGAAGAGAAGTTCCATTCATGTACAGTACCTTCTGAGGTTGAATGATAGTGAACTGTTGAATGATAGTGAACTTGACAAAAGCAAGGAAGTAGTTCCCAGCCCTGAGCAAACCTCCCTCTCCTCATATCACTCTAAGGGACATGTGATCAACATACTTGTCATTGTCACAATTTTACATTCTGTCAGTTAGGCTGCCACCTTTTCTTCACAAAAAACTAAACTTCAGTTTTATATTAACTTTATAAGTTAGACGTGAAGCTAAACATGTGAAAAGTCTTCATAGAGGAAATACAATGTCAGTTGCATGGATCTCTATAAATAACCTTTTGTATAATGTGACATGTTAGTGCTCATTTTGTGACGCAAGAAATGAAATTATGAATGGTCACAATGAGCATGTCTCAAAGATAATATTATTTGGTCTATCTGAACTATGTTGCACCAGTGGCGTTGGAGGCGTAATTGGTGTGAGTGATCACAAGGTTCTGGTTGGTTTGAGTTAATTATGGATTTCCTTTTACAAAAAAAGTGTCAAGGATGACATTTAAGCTAATCTCGAAATGCCATCAGTTTCCTCAAAAATGTTAAACAGGTTAAGGAAAATGACACTAAATTTGTCCTTCAAACCATGTAAGGGTGAAAGCAGGCTACATATAATTCATAATACCTACAGGTGGAAGACCAAACAGTGTGTGATTAAAATTATTAATAGGATTTGCCCAATTCGTTTTTATGATGTTCAAGGCCCAAATTAAAGATAAAATACATGCTCTTGTGGATGTTCAACCTACACATTGCTGCATATAAATTCATCAAAATAAACATATTGAAAATTATGATTTATTTATCATTGGTTTATTGTCATGAATACTTTCAATCTTTCAAACTCTGAAAAAATAATTTGATGTGACAGATTTTGAGGTTACATTTTAAAAAGCAAAAACACAAACAAGTTATATAATAGAGTATACCTAAAAGTGGTTGTAGTAAGACCTAGCAATAAAGACAGCACAACATCACTTTATAATATCTGAATCATTCCCATATGCGTATTCATTTGACGACAAACTAGTTAAATGGGAGAAAATATGTACTGTACGTTGCATTGCTATTTCCATTGAGTGCAAGAAAGTGTCTTGACTCCTGACTAAGTAACACTTAGTATTTCTGTAATTAAAATTTAGTTAATGTTAGTTTCGTTTGCAAAATTGTTTCAGAGGTTCATTCAAATTGCAACATACAGAAAAAGCCTCTAAGGATTTGCTCTGTTACCTGCCATGCACTACAACCACACTAAGAACATGTGGGGAGGTGTGACGGAGGTCATCTTGCACCTGTTCATCCCCTCAGGGATCGAACGTGCGACCTCGTCAACTGCAACGGTCCAGCAATGGGAGACAGTACGATACCGCTGGGCCAAGTCTCTCGGCCCAACGGAACGAGACTATTTGAGGCTATCGGAGGGAGGTTTTACCAACGTTCCACGCCAACTCTGCAAGTTAGCTTCCGTTACAGAGGGCTCACCACTCTATACATACAGCTCCAGGCCTTTTTATTAGAATACCATGAAAAAGTTGATTTATTTCCATAATTCCATCAATAATGTTAAACTGTCATGGATTGTAGATTCATGGCCCAGTTTTTTAACTATTCCAATCATTAAATTGTTTATTTTTACACATTTTGGTCTTCCAGCTCAAAAAAACCATGAATTGGGGAATTCACATCATTAGAATATTGTAATAAAATCACAATTTTCTTCATCAAAATTTGTTTCACATCAGTGCACATCAAATCAGTTGAATTTGGTACTTTCTACACAACATGCAATGTTCAATACTTGGTTAGGACTCTCTCTGTCTTAATATTATTAATAATAACGGCCATGATGCGTTTAACATTGAAGTCAATGGCAGAAACAGTGCATGGGAGTAATGGAAGGCCAGATATCCTTGATGCTTTGCCGTCAGCTGTTTTTGTATAGCTGACCTGGTGTCCCACACTTCACTCTTCAATATACCCTGTAGATTTCCATGCCACGTTTTGGCGCTAACTCACCAGTTTAATTCTAACTCAACAGAAATGAAACCCCATTGAAAATGAATGGGGTTTTATTTCTGTTGAGTTAGAATTAAACTGGTGAGTTAACACCAAAACGTGGCATGGAAATCTACAGGGTATATTGAAGAGTGAAGTGTGGGGCACCAGGTCAACAAACAAGAACAGCTGACAGCAAAGCATCAAGGATATCTGGGCTTCCATAACTCCCATGCACTGTTTTTGCCATTGACTTCAATGTTAAACGCATCATGGCCATTATGAAGACAGAGAATGTCCTAACCAAGTATTGACCATTGCATGTTAGGTAGAAAGTACCAAATTTCAACTGATTTCATGTGACCCGAATTTTGATGAAGAAAAATGTGATTTTATAACAATATTCTAATAATGCGAATTCCCCAATTCATGGTTTTTTTGAGCTGGAAGGCCAACGTATATAAAAAGAAAAAAAATAATGATTGGAATAGTTAAAAAACTGGGCCATGAATCTACAATCCATGACAGTTTAACAGTATTGATGGAATTATGGAAATAAATCAACTTTTTCATGGTATTCTAATAAAAAGGCCTGGAGCTGTATACCTCCAACCTATAGCGGAAGACAAAAACTAACTACTTATTGTTGTTTTAAAGATACAGGGTGATTGTTAAGCAGAAGTCAAACTGGAGTGAACTGAGTGGTGTAGAGACAAACTGAAGTGCTGTAGTGGGGACTGGAGATGTGAGCAAACACATACTAAGCTGTGTCTGTCCAGTGAGGGGAGGAGGGGGGGGTATGACAAGAACATGGTTAAGTGATAAACCTGGCTAAGTAAACCTACAGGAAGTGGTAAATCTAGTAATAGACAGCCTGCAGGTGTCATTTTGTAATGGGAATTCAGACCCCAGGCCCTTCTTTCAGGTGATTTACCCCTTCCTCAAGGTTAACTCAACCTGGTTTACTACTGAGTCAGATTCTTGGGATCTGGAGCAAGGGGAACGGGAAGAACTACTGTACTACTTCTCTGCCTTCTTCTCTTTGGACGCGGCCTCGAAGAGCTTGACTCCCAGTTCTTCCAGACGGTCGCGTCTGTCCACGGTCTGGTGCAGCCCGGCGGGGACCTTGGACAGGCCGTGCAGAAGGCCGTACAGGCAGCCGGCTATCAGGCCCGTGGCGCTGCTCTCACCTGTGGGACACATGAGAACACGCAAAGGAAGGCGGTGCGACCTTGTGTTTTGGTGAAGTGATATTTATTTATGTAATTCATTATTTATTTATGCTACTGGACATCTTAATTTCCCTCTGGATTAAAAATGTATACTCTATTCTATTCTACTAAGTGATGATAGCGTTTATTGTCTTCTCCTTTTGTAGAGGCATCTGCTATAATGTAATGTAATACAGTGGTGGGGAGCCTGGATTCAGAAGCTATAGAGACCTGGGTGGTATGGTAGCCTAGTAAACTATACTGTACAAATCCTGACCGGTTAGTCTTCTACCAGACCATCCTAGAGATAATCCAAAAGGACGCAAAATCTGTGCTTCAAACACTATGCTCTATCTGTGTATGCATTTTTTTAATTTTTGAATATAGCAAGTCATTTGGGAGTGTTTATTAAGGCACGCTGCTTAATACATTACATCAGCATCTCGTTTACCTCCGTGGAACATGGCTCTCTTGCACAGCTCTGCCCAGTCGGAGCCTGCCGCCAGCAGGGCATCGTAGGCAATCATGGGGGCGTCATGGCCTCTCCTCCCCGGCCGGCCCTCCGAGCTCCAGTGCTTATACACCTGGACCATAGGCAACAAAAGAAAACAGTATTTATACTTTGTAGAACAGTATTTATAATAAGAAGAATAAGCATACAATAATTATAATAATGATAAATAATGTTTGCTATTAATCTTTGTCATAATAAGGCATAGTCCTACTACTGATTACTGCTACTACTACTATTAAGAGGAATATATAAAGAGGCATAGTAAAAAACATCTTCATCATCATCGTCATCATCATCATTATCCAGTTGTGTGCATGTAGTATAATGACCTTGTCAGTCTCTGCAGCGTCGTATTCTTTTGGAAAGATGGGCTTGTCCTGTCCTTCCTCTAAGATCCCTCGTTCCTCCAGATAAAACTGCCATTTGGCCTCAAAATAAAACCACTTCTCCATGTACTCTGAGGAAAATGACATATCTTATTCTTGATAAATGAATACTGCATATAATACCAAAGCAATAATCAGTGCTAAAACTACTAATACCATAATACTTAAAATAATTCTTAAAATAATGTAACAGACTACATTTAATTGAATTTAGAACGGGTAGTAATAATCAGATATGTAGCCTACATCTAATCAATATATGAAGGGCTTCACTTTTATGCTGAAAAAGGAGTGTAAGTAAAAAAGACAGTGAAATATAACTATGGTTGATTTGTTAAAGATGACCATCTATACACTCAAGACAGTTTCAAATTAAATGTGTATTTAGAGATTCTAATCCAATCATCGGAATCATCTCCCTGTTTCTTTAATACCTTGTATTGTCTATATTTACTTGGAAAATGAAAAACATTTGATCAAAAAAAAGAAGGATCATCTTTCTATAACCTATCACTTCCTTCATTCTTCATGTGCTCTACTGTACCTGCCATGTGGCGGATTGTTTTTTTGCAGTACTCCTCAGCTTTAGGGATGACCTGGAGAAGACCACGACCCCAGTGGACCACCGGCTTGCCCTGTAGCGCATAGGAGGCGAAGAGAGCCGTGCACAGGGAACCTAGAAAGCCTGTTGGAGATAAAGACAAAAGTACGCAATGAATAATTGTTAATAAGTACACCCCTTTGTGGAACTAAAATATCTAAGCATAGGGTATATGCTGGACTTACTGCTGCGAACAGAATGGTCGCAACATGCGACTGGTAGAACTACACATACCCACTCACATGTAATGGTAGAACTACACACGCCCGCACACACACACACACACACAAACACACATACACACGCATGTAAAGTTAGTGGTTACCTGTTGGGTGGTTGTGTGTCATGTGGCCAGTCGCTGCTGACCTTCTACTCAGCATTACGCTACACTACACTTTAATAAGCACACAGGCATGCACGCACACATGAACGCACGTCCACACACACACACATGCACAAATACACACACACACACACAATACATAGAAATTCGTGGTTACCTGTTGGGTGGTTATGTGTCATGCGTCCAGTCTCGATGCTGACCTCCACCAGGCTGTCCAGTCTGTCGGGCTGCCAGTACCGCATGCCAACACACATGGCCTTAGTCGCCGCACCAAAGCCAGAGCCTGTGGACATTACGACATGAGAGGAACACACCTTGGCTTGACATAAGCTACAGCCCAGAATTTTGGTGCTTACACCCCAGGTATAGTACAGTATAGTACATTCTTTCTTTAATGAAAGAACTCAACGATATTTTTTTATTTGTCCACAATCGTGTCGGGTTTGAACGCCCTTCTTAATGCTGATGAAGCGTGTTCAAACCCAAAACATTCATGGCTGAATAAAACGGATACAGTACATCTGAGAATGCTCTCCTTAAGTTCTTTCATTCATCTTTATGTGAGATTCAGTACCCAGTTAAAAACTATGAGGAACAATCATTAAGCAATAGTGTGAGCATGTCTCCTCCACTTTTCATACATTCTTCCTTCCTTGTAATGTTGTTACAGATCTGACAGGGAGGCATGAACCAGACATTGTATGCTACACCTTGGGTAGCCATTTTAAGGTGGGGTACACACATCCAAATTAATTTTGTAGGTGCCAGACAATAATTGGAGAGAATAGAAACGTTGCATGTTTTTAATTAAATAAAGTTAATATAGTTGCACCAGAATAGCAGAATAACATATCATTATAATTACATGTACATTGTACTCAGGCCTTTAAATTAATACCAGCCAACCCACCGAATGCTGGTGAAATTTGAGTTTGGCTGGTACACAAGCCCACTTACTAGCCACTTCGACCCATTGGGGAGTGTGTTTTTGGCTAGTAAGATTAACATCTATCATCCATTTTGGCTGTTGATGAAAAAAAGTTAACTTAAGGCCCTGACTACACATATGCACATTAGGTATACATTGACCGCTGTGCGTAAAGTAAGAAAGGAAATCTGCACACTGTTACTGCTCACCGATTTGTTAGAACACAACGTTTCGACCTCAGGCGGTCTTCGTCAGGTGTATAGGACGACGAAGACCGCCTGAGGTCGAAACTCTAATAAATTCTGTTCTAATGTTCTAATAAATCGGTGAGCAGCAACAGTGTGCGGATTTCCTTTCTTCCTTTACGCACTTTGGTTTTGATCCAGCACCTGTTTTACTGGATGTGCGCGCATCACATACACTTGTTTTATACATTGACCGCTGACCTTTGTCGTTGAAGGGTGTGTGCCAGGCCAGCAGGAAGTTGTCAGGCTTGAGGTCGGCGCAGGACTCCACTGTGCTCTGCTCGGGGGGCCGCCCCTGCAGCTTCACCATGGCCTCCACGTACTGACGCACCAGCTCCCGGTACAGGTCTTCCAGGCACCAGTAATCTGAGAGATTAAAGAAGGACACGCACATGGGTGTAATTATAGGGGGGGCAGCGGTGGGGACCAAAGTGTCCATACCACTTTCCAGATAAAGCTCCTAGCTTGTCCCTACCATTCTTTCAGAAATATAATGCAAAAACAGCATATCCGGACCATTTGCGTTTGAAATGTCCCCACCACTTTTCGAGCCAAACCTACACCTTTGGACACGCATAAACAAATACACACACATGTACATGGAAAGGCATACACATAGATCCCCATACCCACAGACAACCACACACACACACAGACAGACGCACGTGCACAGACTGACACAGACACAAACACACACACACACACACTCAAATACGCACAAGAAAACGCGTAGAGTTAGACCACTGTACCCACAGAAAACCGGACACAGACACGGCCACATACACAACCAAACACACACACGCACAGAGTGGAGTTGAGTGCACACTAACATTGTGACATGTACTGTAATGGTGGGCATTGACCATGGCTCAAACGGCTAAGGCGCCATACAGTTATGTTGGGAACACAGGTTTGATGCCATCCCTGGGTCATTTCCCGATCCACTCCCCCCATCTCTCTCTCCCACTCGCTTCCTGTCTCCTCTCATACTGTACTGGCCTATTGAATTTTTTTAAAGCCCCATTTTTTATAATCGTATGGTGATGTTGCCTCAGCCAATGAATGAAAAGTTTTTTAAAAGTCTCCTGCTATTCCCCTGGTGGTAGCCAGACACCATCTGCCTCAGCAACAGTCTGTTTTACACAGCAATAGTCTGCCTGTTACACAGAAGCATCAAAGTTTCAAACACATCCAGCTCTGTGGAAAGTTCTGCATCACTTCAAGGAACTGCCTAACAATAGAGGCTGATAACAGATATTAATAGCCACACTATACGCCTACACATTTACCCCTAAAAATAGCCACTAAGTACTGTGTGGGGTCTGATCCAAACGTCTACACCTGATACTGTAATATTGCACCCAAAAAAAACAACAACTAAAACACCATCAGTGTCTATTGTCTGAACTTCAAGGACACACACACAGACTCCAAAACTCATATCAGCCAGCTTCTATCACTCACACAGACGTACACTGTAAACCCAGACATCAAATGTACTTACCAAGACTAATTAAAATGCACTAAAAAATAGAAGTTTGATGGCATTTCTGAAGAATACTGAGTATTGACAACTTATTTGAGGAAATAGTTGTTCAGATGAATATGTTTTAGTTGAATGGATTAAATTCATAAGTTTTGGATATGACCCCGCCTCTTTTTCTTCAGGCTGCACCAACTGGCCTCTACCCAGATGTGGGCAGTTGAATGTATTCCTGCAGTGTGTTTCATGTTAACAGATCGTTTCAAATTTCAACTGACAATATGGCCACGCTGCAGCATCCAATTTTAAATCAGAATACTGCCACCTAGTAAAATTAGGCTATCTTGTGAAGTGCAATTGCACAATTGAAAGTCAAATGCTGCATGACATAATTGACATTGCCTACCATCAACCAGGAACAATGGTAGTGCCCAATCAACCTGTCAATTAGTACCTGCCCTCACTTGAGTACATAGGACTGTTACAAGTTCATTGAATTACTACCTGCAGCTGCCACATGCCTGATTACTCTGGTCACATGGTTAACTTTCACCTCTATAAAAACTCAGACTGTCACAATGCTTGAGTTGCTTGCCTAAATGACTGGTTCGCTGGCTCTCTGTCCGGCTTGTTGGTTAGTGAGCTAACTGACCGACCAACTGACTGTTTGTTGGCCAGCTGGTTGGCTGGCTAACTGACTCTTTTGGTTGACTGTATGGCTGGTTTGTTAGCTGGCTAGCCATACAACTGACTTGTTTGTTGGTTAGTTGGCTGACTAACTGAGTGTTAGTTGGTTAGCCGGCTCTTTGGCTGGCTAGCTGACAACTGACTCTTTTGGTTGGCTGGTGGACTGGTTTGTTGGCTGGCTAGGTATTTAGTTGGTAGTGAGTATTGTGGTAGCAGGTATCCTTTTTGGTGTGTTGCTTACTTGACATTTCAGGATTGTCTAATTATGCTCAACTAGAGTATTCTATGCACACTGGTTAATGTACTATCATCCAGGAGATTACAATAATTAAATGGTAATAATATTGCACATACTGCAGAAACTTGAATTTCTCAGTGGTTATGGATAGTTTGGTCTATTAATACAAGAGAGCAGTGTGATGGACTGGTTCCATGCCACAGTTGTCTCAGTCATGGTGAGGAATGGGAGGTGCCACAATAACATGGTAGCTACCTCTTTTGTGGTGATGAATGGAGGGGCGGGTTAAATAAAATAATTCATTACAGTTAATCTTACGAATGATGGTAAGTTTAATCGACTTGGAATTTAGTACATTAAACTGGGAATTTTGCATACAATAACTATAGATAACAGTTACTACTGTGGAAGATGGTAGGTTTAATCAATTTGGACTTAAGTACATTTAACTTAAACTTTTACATATAATGAGTATATACAACAGTTGAGGTCACAAAAGATTGTAAGTTTAATCATTCATAATTACTTAGTTTTTCTAGGGCAACCACTTTTCTGGGTTTTTGTAAGTAAACTCAACTTATAAGGTTTTACAGTGTAGTGGAGATAGGCTCTCCTTCTGCCGCTGCATGTTTGGGATGCTTGTCTGATGAGGGGAGGGAGGGGTTTCTGTTGCAAAGCTAAGTTTAGGCATGATTAACTTCTGTATGGACTTAGTGGGTCTTTCCAACGCCTGTGGTGGGGGGATCTAGTTAGAGTCTTACTGACTCCTGAACATCTATTGTTCTTCTGCCCGCTCTAAGTCTCCACAGACATGTAGATGGACGGAAAAGGTTTTGACGTTCCGTACTACATGTCGCCGATTGCAGTTGTGGTTATGATTAGTGGTGGGGATGGGTCAGGGGTGGATCCGGGATTGGTTGTGCCTTAAGGTCATGATACACCAGGCAACTTTTTGAGCAATACTGCTTGGCAACAAAATGATTGGCCTCCAATTTTTTCATGAAATTATTAAAACGTTGTTTGATGTTGATCTAAGGTCTCATATAAAAGTGGTGTTGTTGTATCATCACCTTAAGAGGGAGATGGAGGATGGCTTTGCACGCTGGAAAAACACATGTTGCTGTCTGTTGTGTTTCATATCACTCTTTTTTTAATCCTCATTTCACAAGTAGGCCTATTTTAGTTGTAAATGTACTTTGGAAAGGATTTTTACTCATATACAATACTGTATGTATTTGTTGAAAATACAAATCTTCATAGATGTGCATAGGGATGTGGTGGTGCTAAAGCACCTGCCCCTTTTGCCCTACTGGATAAAAGATGCCCTTTTTGAAAGTTCCTTTTTGAAATCTTTTCGTCACAATGTACTGTGATCCCTGTTGTCTTGATAATCTACAAATGCTTCACGATCAAAAGCATGAGACGATAAAATGAGACGTGAGACGATAGTGAGACGTGAGACGATGTATGAGACGATAACGACCCGATATATTCTACAGTAAAGCCTCTATAGCCCGATTCAGCACCTGCCCCCTAAAACCAGTGCCCGCCCAATTGGGCTACTTGGGATGAGCGTCGGCGGGCAAAATTGGAAAAATTGGCCATTTGGCGTTTTTTTAAGCCGTTTTGGGCCCATAGAAGTCAATGTAATTTGTTGAATTTGGGCGGAATTTAGCGCATTTTGGCGGTTTTTGAGAACCTTTTGGGCGGGATTTGGTCAGACACATCTGGCAACACTGCCTAAAACGTGCATGCCACTGCAAATCTTTAGGATTTGACTGATGCAGAATAACATGGATCTTCTTGTGATTCTGTATGAATGAATTGCTGATCTTTCCAAACATGTAAGCCACTTAAACCACCACTGGACTGTAGGGATTAAAACTCGACCCCCAAAGCAATGTCACCACTATGCCAGCAACCCAGCATGGCATCCATGATCCTGTATAACCTTTCAACAGTTTTATTTAAATACAATGTGGTTGTCACTGAATAAATATTTACTGTGTTGATAATGAAAAAGTGTCCACATTCTCTCCAGAACCGACAAGGGTTTTTAGATTGACTCATAGTCTGACACAAGCTCTAAAAAGAAGTCTAGTTGCTTACAAGTTTACTCTTTCAATATTATCAGCTTGAATGAGCATCTTCACAGACACATACAAAAGAATAAGATTTGTTTAATGTCTTGTGTGCCAACAATACAGGTTATTATGCAAGGATATACTTTTGAGGATTTTTTTAAATGAAAATGATATTAGAAATTCACAACAATCAGTTTACTAGTTTCTAAATGTGGCCAAGAAACATACCAGTATGTAAGCATTGTGTATACTATACATTCTCAGTTACGAATATCAGAGACAGCACTTACAAAATAGATCTTGAGAGGACCAGGGAGATAAACAAACATTCACAGCCTGTCAGTGGCGGTTATCTACAAAAATTGTCTTAAATTAAAATTTAACTTTGTGGTTAGAACACGATAATGTTCTTGCATCTGTAAATTGGTCAGTCAGTGCAGAAAAGCAGTTCAATTGTGCACTCTGCCCTCCATTTTAATTTTTTAACACAAAGACACAGGGACAATACCAACATACTCTCCAAATACCTGCTGTTTGTCAGACGAATATACTATTTATGTTTGCCAACACTCAAACAAAAGAGACAGGATGACAAACAAACAGATAATTGCAGATTCTCTTCATGACAAAGATTATAAATGCCTTTAGTGAATTTCTTCTGCTTTTGTGTTATTCTTCTTGTGATATTTTTTTAACCTTTGACCTATAGCTACCTGACCTATCTCAAAAGTCTACCAAACGTGTGGTTTTATCAAACAGGTGAAGCACAGCAACCTGCATGTTTGTATGAATTGTGCAACAAACAGTCATTTGTATTATTGTAAACAGGGCTGCTGATAGCTTTGTCTGGGCCCAGAACAAAGTCATCTGAAAAGGGGCCCCACCCAATGCATGCAATGTAATGAGGACACAATTCTGGGGCCCCTCTCTAGACTGGCCTAGACTGACCCCTCTGTCCCCATCATGGGATTCCCAGATCAGAAATACCCGCAGGCAGACAAACGAAACAACCAAAGTCTCACCCGTAACCAGCGCCTCGGCAGTGGTGATGAGCATCAGGGCTCCATCGCTAAGGTACCAGTTGTCAGGGTCCAGTTTCAGCGCTGACAGACCACCGAGTTGCCTCAGCTCCTCCTGGATCTTGGCTCCTGATGTGCAGGCTTCCCAGTCCCCTTTGTAGTATCCTAGAGCATCTCCCACACCGCCCAGCACCATGCCGGCCTTAAACCGCTCCACGGGGGCGTCCATGGCTGTGGGACTTGACTCCTGGTCCCTCGCAACCAGCTGTCAGATCCTGAGTAGACCACCAGGGTAGACCTCACAACAACAGTCTGAGGAATGAAGAATGAAAAAGAACCCTCCACAGTCTTCTATTGTCACAAAAGCTATGCAAAGTTTTTGCACTTGATAATAATTCTTTTTAAAAACCCACAAAGTTCAAAAGCGGTTTTGTTTCAGTGTGACTTCTTCCACTTTTTTACCGTGTTAGTTTTTTACTATCCGTTTACTGTTCCGTTTACTATCCCCCCCCTCTCACATTCTTGGCTGAGCTACTGTTTCTCTGCTACTCTCCTCTCCGCTACTCTCCTCTCCTCTCTTCCACTGGCCAGGCCCTGGGGCCCACCATGGTCTTTATAAGCTCTTTGTGATCAGGTGTCTCCTAAAATGGCAATCCCCATGATATCAGCGACAGTAAGCCGGCCTGTCAGCTGGTTTTAGATTAGCATGCAAGTGTGAGTGTTCTCTCTCTATACCCCCGCCCCCTCACTCTTTTGCAGACATCCAGACAGCCTCTGAAATTGATAAGAGTGGGGGTGTACATGTGTGTTGTCCCTCATTGGACTAATGCAACCTCCACAAAAGATCACGTGCACTCTCACTTAGGAACTTATAAACAAATTGCATATATTTTTAGTTGCGTGCAGACTCAACACAACACAAAACAACACAACTTAACACTATGCTGTCTGTCGGAAACCCGTTTGCATGGGACGCAGGTCTGTGGACATTATTTTCTTGCTTACTGAATCAATATGAGACTATAAAAGAATGGCCTAAAAAAAACAGGTAGCCACTTTGTGCAGATGGGCCTGCAGGCGGGCCCATTCACTCTTTACCGAAAAGGCTCATCATAACAACATTGCTATGACATTACATAGAGCCTTAAGTAACAGAGTAAGACTTGATCATAACAATGTTGATGCTAATTAGGTCATAACAGAGGCTCTATGTGTCAATGTCTGTGTATTGTGTGCATTTATTGTTAATGTCTGAATAAGTATGTTTAGTTTTTACTGCACAATACAGTTTGGTCAAACACAATGCCAGTCATAATGTCAACTTGTTACATAGGCCTAGATTTCTGACAATAAAGTATCCTCTTTGATATGGTTATGTTCCAGTGCTGCTGTCTGCTGCCCAAGGTGGGAACTTTGCGGCTCTTGACAATTAGCTAGATTAGAGATAAAGTCTGTTTAGGCCTAAATTGACAGCCATTTTCTTTTCTTCCTTCCCCTACTTGGGTGATGCAATTTCTGCATTCTCACCTACTCTCTTGCAGGCCTGCTACAGAGGAAGAAGTTCTCTGTCTCTTCTCAGAAAACGTAATTATGGAAAAGTGTATTTATCAGGTGACTTAAACATAATTTGTATTATTTTAATCTAATTATAGACACTTTCATAACATGATGCTTAACCAGAGACTTTGGCTTAACAAAGTGGGTGCATCCCAATATGCGGCCTTGCCTCCTCCACTTGCCTCCTCCACTTGCTTCTCGTCATGATGACATCACTGACAACAGCATTATATTTCAATATCTCGCAAAAGCTCAATTGTTAAGTCTTTTTCTCATTTGCAATTGGGATGGTGAATGAAAAACAGTCCCTCAAAAGTTGTTGTGGCTAGGCTGACAGCTGGGAAACTTAATTGTTTTCTCCACGGAGGAGGGGCCAGGAGGCGGGACGAGGAGACAAGCACAAGTGGAGGAGGCAAGGACACATATTGGGATGCACTCAGTATCCTATGGCTTGTCAAGCCCAGTGGTTTTCAAACTGGGGGCCAGTGACCCCTGGGGGGCCGCGGCAGGTTGTCAGGTAAAGCATATCAAAGCAAAATGAATATTCCAATACATTTAATAACTAATGTTCACCAAAATAAACCAAAAATAAGCCTAACAATGTTCCCATTTAGAACTGCATTATATTATTAAAGAACTACGTTATTTTATACGTATATCCCAGTGGGACACTGACTAACAGACCTAGATTATGGTTGTGAAGAGCCAATTTTCAAAACAGGGGGTGCACAGAAGAACAGCAGTGTGGCATGAACTTTGGAAAAGGGGGTTGGCAGGGTAAAGTTTGGGAACCCTTCCTCTGGCCCTTCAGAATAAACGCAACAACATTACGCATCAACTAATTGCATTTTCTGCAGGTCTCAGCAACATGCTACACTGTGTTTGATTGGAATATTGTAAACATGGCACATTAGTTCTGCAAGTCGACTGTGCGGTTGATGTCACATTTCGGCTAATGTCAGGCCACAATCTGACCCAACCTACATGGTATCCTAGATGGATTAAAACCACACAATTGATTGTAACCCTCTCTAACTCGTCGTGTCCTCCTGTTGCTGAATACTAGTGTGCTGTGAAGTAAGGCTTCCAAGCATGTAGAGCTAGAATTGCAGCGGTGGCTGGCTGGTCCTTGAGGCGAGCTGCTTTTCCGGGGAAGGAGTGGCAAACATTTTCTAAGACCTGATTGTTCTATGTCGTAGCCTAGATGAGTCAGCTCTAGGAGGACACCGGGTGAAAAAAAACAGGTATTCCTGGTTTGCTGATGATGTGGCTGTTGCCTATGACAGCCAGGACGTGTGTATAATTCAGCAAAACCAGCCTGTCATGTTGTTATGAGTTGCCTCGCTAACTTCATTTGCGTGTCGCTGTCGCATGCGGGAGATTTACGTCACCTCTCACGTAAGTAGCACACCATTTCGATCTCCCCCCATCCGCTGCTGTACCATAATCGGAATGAATGTTTCTCGATTTGGTACACAGCATAGCCATTTACATTGTCTCTGCCTATAATCCGTGACAAGGCAACTCATGTGGAGTGTGAATTGAAACGCAAAGAATGCCATTTGTGACTGTAGTCTATGGTCTTCATATCATCTCCAGGTGCGTCTGGAATGGATACATTGTAGCGCAGTTGTGGCGGCCACGATACAATTGTAGCAGTCGAGCAGTGTTAGTAGACTTCTTCAACTATGTTCCTAGAAATGAAAATGCTGATCACTCATGAATGTACACACAGCTAAAATGACATTGTTTTGAAGGCTCGACTCAGCCTTGTCTCATATTCAAAATAGGTCAATTTTCTCAAGGAACCCTGAAATTATTAAATTGAAAAGCCCAAGGTTGAACTACTAGGGTGAAGTGCTGTAGCCTACACTGCAACATGTCTTCAAAGACTAGTTCTAGCCTCGGGCTCGGGGGTCAACTGCTACAATAACTACTTATTTTGATGTGCTCATATTGTATAATGGCTCTTTTCTGTTGCTTTTTTGTTCTGTTTTCAATGTGTTTGCAATAATTTAGTGTCAAAAATACTTCATTAAATGTCTCAGTAATACTGTAGTAATGCTACAGTAATAGAGTAAAACTACAGGAATACTACTGTAACACAGACTTGTTTGCATTAGTTGAGTTGAGTTGAGTTCTAAGTGGCTAGACTTGTTTTTTAGCTTGAAAATGTTTTGCCATGCCCAAAAGACAATGCAGGTGGAGGTGGACTTGTAGACCTGTCCAGTGTCTGCTGTTGAAAGTGGAAGGCAAAATGCAGATGTCACTGACGACGTATAGTCAGTGGCACATGTAAGTTGGAAAACACAAAGGAAAAGGCTAGTTTTGTCCAGACATACAGTAGGCCCTTTAAACATAAAAAAGTGTGTGGGTGAGCAATGCATCAGGGCACAAGGAAAACTTGTGAATTCCTTTTTTTCAGTGTTACGCCTATCCCAACAAAGGCATTGTTATCCTGCTTATCTACGCTAGGATATCTTTGGTGCACACCATCCATGTTATAGTCAGTGTGTAGGCCTACAGTACCAACCTCCTTGTTGGGTGGAACCAAGTGTCTGATTGGATGGGGGATGAAAGTTTCCTTAAAAGATACTGACTTCACAACATGCCATGGATGCTCTCATCTCATTTACAGCAATGCCATAGAATAAGTGTTAATGGGGCTGTGATCGGTGGCTCAATGAGCTAAGACACCACATACCATTACGCCAGCGACCCGGGTTTGGTTCCGGTCCAACGTCCTTTGCTGATCCTTCCCCTATCTCTCTCCTACTCATTTCCTGTCACACTATCTGTCCTATCCTAAAGCAGGCATTAAAAGGCCAAACATGTATTTAATAAGAATAAGTGTTAATGTATGCTTTGCTTTTGATTCTAACTTGCTGGAGTTTTTGTGTATGTATTTGATTTTTTACTTGTTTAGGCGCTTCAAAAAGTCCAGTGAAAAAAGTTTTGGTGCTACATCTATTACAGAATATGCTTGTTACACAGTCATTTATATATTTTTCCTTCCATGCACATACCAAGGGACGGTCATGAGCCTTTCAAAGTGTTAATGGAAATTCTCTGTACCTTGCAAGGACCTTGCATGGTGCGATCACATAGTAGGCTATAAATCAGTGGTTCCTGATGTATCCACGTGCTGACTAGTTGGCACACAACAGAAAACAGGGTGGTGCTACTGCCTTACTCAAACAGGCCATCATTGTGGTCAGGGCTCACCCCCTCCCTCCCTGGGCTGAGCTGAAATCAGATCCTTGTGGACATCCTTTGAGGCATTTTAGCAAAAAGCATGACACCGAAAAAAAAAAACCCACCAACCAACAAAAAATGTGTAAAACCGTGTCACCTTGAACAAGACATGGGAACTTACAGTTTTTGCCTACTGCTTAAACACTATAGGCAGATGCTCAAACCAAAGTAGCATATCGTTAAGTTGTTGGTGCATAACTTAAACACTTATTGCTTGACTTTAAACAAAAGTCAAGCATTACACTTTCATACCAGTTTAGCAAGGCACTTGCTCCTTTACGCAACACACAGACTCCAGCTGTCTACACACAATTTCATACACAAGACACTTTGTTCAAAAGTAAAATCCCAGAGTGTCATTGTGAAAACACATCTGTTAAAAAAACAAAACACACTGATATATGACAAGATTTAGACACAGACAATAAAACACATGCTTTCAAAATTGAACACTATTCTGCCATGTTATAAAGTTGCATGCTTTATATTACATTGCATTTGTTTTATTTTGCATTTATTTGTTTTACTTTGATTGCTTGTTTGCTAAACAAGGCGAATAGCACAATGGTACTAAAGTGTAGAATATGGAGTATGGCATTGACTGACTCACGTACTGTAAAACCTAGCCTGATACATGCCGCCAAGAGTAGCCTTTTGTCTTCATCATCACATGTTAGGTAATGAACATGATAGTTTGTAGAAATAGTGTCAACACAACCAAGCAAGCACTTGAGCAAACTGACTGAACATGATATAATTTTGATGATGTCATGTAGATGTCAGCTGCATAGTGTGTCTGTGGAAATGTATTGTATTTCGTGAATACCTCATACCTCATAACCAAACAAAGTAGCCTATATTGACTATGATTGTCATTACAGCATGTTGACGTAACCCCATATTTATATCATATTTAGATGTTTGAAAATTTGTGAATATAACCAATACACAAAAAGGTACATAAGTTCACCTACACACTGTTCTATTTAGAGTGATGTACTGTTTGAGATATATTTTGCTTCGGTTTAATGTCCTGTACTGTAAGGTGCAGTTTTGTAATGTACAGTATTGAATTTTGGGGTCTTGTGAAAATGTACATTCTGTGAGACTGAATAGACTGCTCCAAAAAGAAAGACTGCTGTGTTTTGTATAAAGCAGACAACTGTTTTAAAGTTGATCTAATTTGTTTTCTCATTTGGTGCTTTTGTGTGTCTTTTGACATGAAAGTGAGGTTTTGACAAAAGATTGTAAGGTTTTTAAGGCAATGTTTATGCTTTTATAGCAGAGCTTCATGATGCCATATATGTGAAGGATTTATCTCCAAGTGTTGAGAGTAATTGGCTTGTGTGTAGAGTTTTGACTCTATGAGCCAAATTTTGCTAATTGTGTGCAAGCAGTCGGCAAAAACTGTAATGTCCTGTACTGTAAGATGCAGTTGTGTAATGTACAGTATTGAATTTTGGGGTCTTGTGAAGATGTACATTCTGTGAATCTGAATAGACTGGTGCAAAAAGAAAGACTGCTGTGTTTTGTATAAAGTAGACAACTGTTTTCACGTTGATCTAATTTGTTTTCTCATTTGGTGATAAAGTGTGTCTTTTGACATGAAAGTGAGGTTTTGACAAAAGATTGTTAAGTTTTTATGCCAATGTTTAGGTTTTGATAACAGTGTTTCATGCTGACAGGTATGTGATGGGTTTATCTCCAAGTGTTGAGAGTAATTGGCTTGTGTGTAGAGTTTTGACTGTATGAGCCAAATTTTGCAAATTGTGTGCAAGCAGTAGGCAAAAACTGTAACATAAAGCTTTTAGTTGAGCTGCTTTGCATGAGTCCACAGCCCTGGATCAACAAAGGCAGCTGTGCAGCAGAGGGCTGGGACAGCAGCAGGGTGTGGAGTTTGCCTGCCACGCACAGGGTCAACAAACAGTAGAGGGTGTACTGTAGGAATTTGGGACATGTTTGTGTGCCTGTATACATGATTATACACCTGTGTGTGTGTGTGTGTGTGTGTGTGTGTGTGTGTGTGTGTGTGTGTGTGTGTGTGTGTGTGTGTGTGTGTGTGTGTGTGTGTGTGTGTGTGTGTGTGTGTGTGTGTGTGTAGTACGTTGTGTGTGTCCGTGTGTGTGTCCTTGTGTCCGCAAATCAGGAAGTTCTATCTCTAAGGAAGTTCTATCTATAAGGAAGTCTAAAAACTCTAGCACTCAGTCTTCAGTCATTCAGAAAATTCAATCACAGTTTCAGATATGTGTATGATGAGTATCATTTATGAGTATATTATTTTCATTATCATTATTAACGCAGGCTTTTATACTATGATGAACCCCATTCCCCTTACCAGTGCCCTTTCTAGTATACTGTTTTATTATCGGGTCATTACCAGCTTACGTTGTAGGTAAAAGCTTGCACATCCAAGCATCTGACCTGGGAGCAGGACTCCGTTTCTCGATTCTTGTCGTTGCTAACCGTCTTAAGTCGGTCTTCAGTTGGTCGTAAGTTGCTCTTGAGTTAGTCTTAAGTTGGTCTTCAGTTGGTCTTTAGACGCAAGACCAACTTAAGAACAACTTAAGAACAACTTAAGACCAACTCAAGACCTTGGTTACAACGTTGGTCTTAAGAACGAACAAAATGGCTAAAGTCGTTAGCAAAGGCACTGTCGAGAAACGATCCCCAGGACCACTAAATAGCCAGATAAAAAGAGAGAAAAGTCAGCTGCAACAGGGATTCCCTGCTCCGCCCACCTGATCCTGATTGCAGCAGACTTTTCTCTC